>NW_013670208.1:51327-60921 GCF_000517525.1 Limulus polyphemus
AGATCTTGATCTATCACTATACTAACATTACACATGCCTTCTATTGGTCCAGTGTGAAATTAGTTACTTTAACCAAAAGACCCAGTTAAAACATCTTACACATGCCTTCTATTGGTTCAACAGTTTATACAGACATGGAGTAATATATCTTTCTTCGAACTATTTTCAAATTATCACTTTGGACCATTCATAATTGTTTTTTTCTTTAAAAATAAGTAACATAAACTAATCACAGATTAGGTGATTTGTATGTAGCTCTAAAACAACATCTCAAGACGAATATCACACTAATGTTCCAGATAGTTTAGTGGTGACCTGAATTAGGTCAGAACAAAGTACATGTAACAAGAGTGAACCAGTTTTCATAAGAAGGATTCTCTTCAGCCTGGTCAGTAAACCAGATTTCTGCATGACACACTACAACTGGAACTTTTCTAATGTCTGTAGGATTCCTTTACATTCTGTACAAGTTTTATCTCTCCTTTAAAGATATATATATAAAATTCAGGTTGTTTATATTTATATAGATACATTTAAGTGAAACATTTTTAACTTACAAAAATCTAACTAAGCAGAAATAACAGATTCAAACTATATCAGCAGTACATACATATAGCATGTAAGGGAATATTCAAGTTTTATCTTTTAGCCTCAACTTGTTTCTAACTTTGAACAGCATCTCTACACACTTGTAGAGGATTTAGTATTTTTTACTCCAACACACTAGAAACAGCATGTAGGACAGAAATAGTTTTTCTTTGGATTCCATATATCTATCATTATCAACTTTGAGATCCCCCCCCCCTCTATCTTAATTCACTCTATACTGTGTAACACTTCTGCTACTTTTCTTGCAGTTGCAAAAGAAAAACAAATTACCACATTAAATAAACATTTTTATGATTTTACTGCTGCAAAGATGTGTTTCTTGAGTTTGAACACAGATGTGGGATGCCAACAAAACTTTGGAAGCCACTGTTCATCCAAAATTTAACAGAATGGGATTCCATGGATGCCATTTTCTATATTTTGTCTCACGAGATATTAACCTCTTTTTATTCTTATATATTTCAGCTTAAAAAATTACTTGAATCGACTTGAGAAATAATATTACAGAGAATGTAAGTTACCAGAAAATGGGTTTCTATTTAAAAACTTTAATCAATTTTTTGGGGTGGGACACGATAAAAAGCCCCTCCTTGTTGCATGACTTGAAAGTTGAATACATTTAAAGTACTTAACATGAAACAAAAACTATTTTTAAGACCTTCCACATGAACTATGCATCTCTTTTTTTATTTGTTCATTTATTAATTTACTATTTTGTACCTATCCATTACATACAGAGCCAATGCTATTAGCATGTCTTTCCTGTAATGGTTTAATAAACACCTCTTTGAGATTCAATAAATAACACCTATAAAAATAATCAAGTTTCATACCAAAACACTCATATTTACTCTAAAGAGATTTATTTTATAAATTCTACCTATGAAATTGTTTTTGTTTGTTTTTTGGTTTTGAAAGTGTTTTTGTATTTTTTAGTGATTAGGTAGACCCTACAAAAAATGTTATTACAGAGCCCTTTAAGCCTTCTAGGCTTGCCCTAAAGTTAAAGCTTTAAATATTATAGAACACTGGAAGTACACTACCATAAAATAGGCCTAATAATAAAAAAACTAATGTTAACCTAAGTAGATTTATTTATGTAGTGCGATTGGTTTTTAGTATTTTTTTTAAATTGTGTCACTGAAATGTAATTTTTTATTTTTTTCCTTATTTGAAGAAATGCTGTTGTCTTACAAAAGTATTAGTGTTATTACTGGAAAAACGTTTTCATAAAATATAATCAGTCATACATTAGTCAGGACAGTCTACAATATGTAATGTAGAAAATACTTAACACAGCTTAATGTGCTTAAATCAAACCATTCACATACAAACTTCACATTCCAAGAATCATGATAAACAATATATAAAACACAATATCCAAAATGCTTAATGTGTTTAAACTCAACTCACCTGCTTACAAACTTGGAGCATCTCAAGACAAGCACTTATATTATATAAAAACAACTATGTAACAATACAACAATCGCATTATACATACATCTTGATTTATAAGTTACGAAACCAACATATTTGGTGATAAGTGTAAACTTGTCCTATAATAATGGTTCAACTACTGATGAACTGCAGTATATCAAGCCATTTCTTTATTAACTATTAAAATAAATAGAAACATTTTGATTAATACCAACACAGGATGCCGAAGCCGCACGAGTCCCTGTGGACAGCCGTGGTCTACCAGTATATGTATGACTACACATTCAAGATTTTTATTAAATAGTTTTTATGTCAGTTGAAGTACATTTAATCGCAATACACATTTCCCATGTTACACACAGATCACACTGTGGTTTATATGTATAGGTTAACATGATAGTTATAAAATTAGGCACACTAACTAAGCCAAGTTAGGTGTTTACCACGATAAGCGTAGTTCACATTCAGTGGGTTATTACATATCGCTCAACATTAGTGTTATATTTGTTCAATGTTTTATATAATATTGCAAAGTTGGTATGTAGATTGTTCGAAATTTAAATACATTAACTTATATCAAACTACGTTGTTTTACTTTTAAGTTTTAGACTGGCCCCATTACTAATGGCAATGCATTACTTAGTTTATCATTGGAATGTGAATAAAATGAATAATAGTTAATACCTAGTCCACAATTCGAATCTAGACATAAAGTTTTAAAAAAATGCATTACTGTATTAAGCGTTAATCGCTACTCTGAAAAATGAAAACTAAGTCTTACTTAAGTTTCAGATTAATAAAACCTAAAACTTAGAAGTTCTGGAACACTAGAAGTTAGAACAATGAATAGGCCTAAGTTGACTTACATAACAAGGCGGGAAATAACTGCAGAAACCATCTTGATAAACTCCTACGTGCGCGAAAAACAACTTAAACATTGGCTACGACTTTATCCTAATATTCTCAATTAAATAACTATCTCTAAAGTTAGTACTACCACGTATCAATACTACAGTCCAGTGCTTATCTAGATTTTTGAATAGCAGTAGAAGCACGCCATCTTCTGTACTGACGTCATTGTCGCTCTGAATATTTCAAGTTTGTTGCCATGTGGTGTCCAGAATATTGTCTAAGGGGCTGTTCTTTCCAGAATGGGCGGAGCTTTGAATAATATAATTTATAGTTGTTGTCTTTTTTATGCGTATTACTTAATTATATATATAATTTTACCTATATGGCTATATTATTCGTAAGTAGAAACTAATGAAACGCTAAATATTTCCAATATAATTTTCGTTAACTATTTTGCTTGTAAACTATTCGTTTCGTATCCTTCCGAAATAAAAAAGATAAACATGATTATTTATGATAATATTTTTATTTGCAAAAACTTAGGATTTTAAAGTACTTAATATTTAGGAAAACTAATTATTTAAGTAAAACTATAATACAAATGTTGAATTTATTTACATTTTTCATAATTTTACATACTTCTCTAATTTTTCAAAAGGCCGCGCGTTCCCAACTGGTGGTGGACGAACGAAACGGGTTAATCCTCATAATTCGTGCACATTATTTTGTTTAATGATTAACTAATTAAGTTTTAAAAAAAATATTTTTACTTGAAGAACATTATTTCGTTCCACGTTTTAAAATGGTTTTCTAATTAATATATGTATTGATTTTTCTACAATGGTTTTCGTACAGTTCATTTTCACAAAAGTTTTAGTGGTGTAGTCGAAAGATATTCACTAATTTATCAAAGATAATGTGTTTTCAGCAAGTTGGATTATTCAGTAAATATCTAATGTTCTACCTAGAAATACGTATTTTTTTTTGTTGTATTACAGTTTCATTTGTGCTGAAACAGAAATTTACTACTACTATTAAAAATAATATTCGTTTAGTAGGTTATCACTAATTCTAATGTAATTAAATAAATAGTGGGTTATCGAACTCATTGGCACAGTATAAATGACCTTGGCATCAGAAAAAAACGAAAAAAAAACTGTTTCTTATATAAACAACTTTCAATATAAACACATACTGGTCTTATTAATAGAAAATATTGCTTTCTGTTACTTATAAAATCATCAATAGTTTGAACTGTGTATATTGCTTGTACAATGGCCCATCCTGAGAAATACTGGGAAAAATAAGAGCGTTAGTAGCTTTTCATTTAAGACAATAAATTTCAAAAACGTGTACCTCCTCTGGCGGAAACTTGAATACATGTAATTAAGTATCATACATATCGCAAGTAATTTTAACAAACAGAGAATTGTTAACACAATTAAAACTTGTTCATATTTTGTTTATAGTGTTTTATGCGAGTCTATAACCAGTTTTCAACTGTATATATTTTACATTAACGTAACTACATTTCTACTGAGATTCTAACCAAAAAACAATGTTTTATAACTATGACAGAAGAAAGTGATAGCCAACTTGAAATTCATAAGTGAATCAGTCACCAATGTATTTAATTTCTTGCCAAACTATTTCCTTACACAAAACTTTATTGACGTAGTTATTAAGCAGTGAAGGAGATGTGTATTCCTTTCTTTTAATACTTTACGCGATCCGCTTATTTTATGCTATATAAAAAATTCTACAGAACAAACTTTTTGTTTTCTTTTATTTAAGCCGTTAGGTTATAGAAAGGCTTGTGGCCTATATTACAAAGATCGAGATCTATGCATGGAAAATTCATGTTAAAGCTGCAATAAATAGGGATCTGCCTAAATTCTAAATAAGTTTCATTGCTTTTCTGCCATCTATGAACTGCTACGACTACTAGATAACGATAATGGAGTTATTATTGGTATTTTTTTTATTCTATAATTAAATTTTGAATAAAAATAGATGATTGCTAGTTTCTTTAGTGATAACATAAATGTAAACCAAAAACTACGCAAAATTATCCTATTTGTTATAATTGTTATTAAAGTCAACAGATGGCAGCAAAGTGCAAACTGAAAATGATAAAATTCGCTAGATCTATCTTATTTTGTACAAATTATGAAACTTTGAAATAAACAGTATATCAAACTTTGTAAAAATAAATTGACTGTGTACCTCACCTGTAAAGATTGTTCAAAATATCAATGATGTTCGATTTGAGACAAAAGGGAATCTTTAATGGTCGAGTATAGTTTTATATCATATCGTATATTCAATTCACAAAGCATGTTTGTGGATTTATTTATTTGTTTGTCCGCGAACTCCTCCCACAGTTTTGAAGCTAGTGATACCAAACTTGGCAGGTGGCTCAGAAAAATATCATTATATATATATATGACAGCCTCCCTCCCCCCTACCACGGAAGGAGATCATCTAGGCATGATGGAAGTCTAAAAGAAGATAAACAAGGTCTCTGAATTCGAATATGGCATCGGACTTTAGGATTCTGGTCCCTCTGAGATCCCGGGGGTACCATTTGTGAAACTGTGTTGACACTACCCCCCCCCCCCCCCCCCCCCCACTCAGTAACTAACGGGCCCAAACATAGCACACGTGCTCAAGTACCACTAGCGAGTGTCCGAAAAGCACTTTTGGGGTAGCTATAGAAGCATTTAGAAATAATAAAGGAACTTAATCGGTACATTGGGGCCTCTGTGAATTGTAAGGAGGCTATGAACCCCACAATGAAGTGCAAATATTTTATGCTAGTTTAAATAAAAGTTGTTCTCAAATACACAGTTGAAACAACAATAACATAATAATAATGAGGACATTGTTGTTACAGAATATTTTTATTTGCCCCCAATGGCTGAACGATAAGTCTGAAGGATTACAACGCTAAAAACCGGGTTTCGATACTCATGGTGGACACAGCACAGATAGCCCACTGCGTAGCTTTGAGTTTAACAATAAACAAACAAACACACATTTTTATACTTACACATGTGTAATGCTCTCCTCGAAACAAGTTCCGAAACTTAGTACAAAAAACAACAACACATTATCACCAAATGTTTAAAAATTCTCTTCAGAAAGATATTTTTATGAGAAAAGTCAAATGATGAAAAATTATTTTTATGAAAGTCTCAAGTATTTTACGTCTATCTACGATCCTTAATCAGTACTTGTCTCTTAATAACAATCGTTATATTTACTACGAGTCTTCAACTTCGTTCGAAATTGGCCTATCAAAGTTTAATTGTGTTAGTGAAGTCAAGGAAAAACAAAGGAACAGCAGTTTCACTACAAATCATAAGAGGTGAGTCATTTTGACCCTTGTCGAGTAGCAGTAGGGGTTTTTATTCTAAATACGCTGATGACGTCAGAGGTGTTACTTTTATTTCAATTTGAACAAGCTAAGATCAATCGTGCTGATCGGCGCATGCTCAAACTATTGAAGAGAACAGTTTGGTGGGTTTGTGACAGTTACGATAATTTATTTCCACTTTCAGCTGCTACAACGCTGTTGTTTTGACCTTTAAAACATGTTTACCGAGGTGCTGAACGACGCTTTGTTTGGTGTAACATTCAGTTTAAGAAGGTTCTGTGTCTTTCTCGCCCTAGGATTTCACAATACAGCTAGTGTTCATACTTAGAATAATACAGCAACTTCGAGATCTGTCCGTCTATCACAGTTAAAGGACAACATTGGCTATACTTCAGGTGTTAAAGGAGAACAAGAAACAAAAGTAATCGACCTCATTCAGATTGCATTTTTCCAAGGACACAGAGAAAGGCGTTTCAGTTACAAAGAACTGCATATACAGGTACAGAGTTATATAAATACTAACTGGGTTATATATATATTTACATGTACATACATATACATAAGGTCATATAAACATAAAACTGAAGTGTGTATATATGTTTAGGAAAGCTAAAAATAAAAAAAAAGAAGAGAATACATCAAAAAGAAGGATAGAGCGAATCTTATCCATCATACCCAAAAAACAAACACCCAACTCCGGGGAACAAATCAACAGGTGGGTTCTTATGCTCTGGTTTTTTTGACGTACTGTCGGAAGTAAGCCTCACATTGCGTTGGGGGGGTACATGGTATTTTCAGTTTAACCTCAACTTCGTCGGCCTCACATGCTTAAGAAAAAAATGGAGCAGATGTGGGTGCTCTAGTCCGCAACGTCCCACACCTTTACTATCCTTCGTTGTCTGTAGCCAGATGTGGATGCTCTAGTCCACAACGCCCCACACCTTTACTATCCTTCGTTGTCTGTAGCCAGATGTGGGTGCTCTAGTCCGCAACGTCCCACACCTTTACTATCCTTCGTTGTCTGTAGCCAGATGTGGATGCTCTAGTCCACAACGTCCCACACCTTTACCACCATTCGTTGTCTGCAGCCAGATGTGGGAAGGTGGTTGTTCATAAAAATAAAATAATAATAATAATAAACAGAAAGAAATAATAGAATAAAAGACATCAATGGGGGAGACAAGAAAACTCTCCTTGAAGATAGCATTCCAGCGCCATAAATACCAAGATGTTAAGGTATTACTATAGTAAGTACAACCTAAATTATTAGTATAGATCCCATCCTTCTATCTGGATCTTCAATGGTTTTAAAGAGATCCATACAGTAGCAGGTCTTATATAGGGAATGTGATATAATTATATTAGTCCACCTACATAAGACATGAAATGTCCAATAAGTAATTCAAATTATTTCCTTAACAATAAACTTTAGAAATTATTCTTATTGTACATAATTTTGTGTAAATCATTATTTTCAAGTTTATATAAATAATTTTTATATTTATTAAAAGTTAAAATATTTAATCAAGGTTGTTGTTTTTTTTCATCAAAGCCATTAAAAATCAGGTTTGTACAAATATATTTATGTTAGATATTAAGAACTGTACATTATTACATACTCTACAATACCTAAGAGGCTGCGAATCTATAATACTCTGTATGGCATTTTTTGGTACATTACTGTTTGGAGAGGAAAGTCCAAAAATTTGAAATGGGAAATCATTTTTTATTACAGTAATTATTGACTAGCAGAGACCCGCAAAACATTTCCGGCCAAATTAGTATCTTTATCGTAACGGTACTTCTTTAAATATAACATTTCTAGAACAATACAAACGAATTGTAATCGTAGACAACGAAATGTGTAAATTCACTTGTATATAGGCCGTACTTTATAAAACTTTAACTTATGTTAGGCCTAAGTTCGATAAAGAGATAAATTAACACTGTAACCTGTGTAGGTTTTTTTTTTTTTTGTACTTTAGTTTAGTTAGGACTAAACTTTACTGTACTTAATACTATCGATAAATAAACTTATAATGTTATTCTACGACCTAACGTCAAACCTTTTTTAAAAACTTTGATAAGTTTTTAATATTCTATTGTACAAAATGGTCAGTAAAGTATATTTACATTCCCCTTTTGTTGTTACTTCTTGTTTCATACAACAACTGTAGCGACGTGATCATTGAGCTTTGCAGCTCTCTGCCGCAGGCAGACTGTTTGTCGTCGAGTGAATAATGCTCATGCGCAGTTTTACTAGGGGAAACATTCAAACTACGCATGCTTATGCAGCGGGTTCTCCGTCAGAAAGCATAACGGTCGTACATACAAACAAGCAGAATAATAGTATAGATTATCTTAATGTTTAAATCTAAATAATGTGCTTTGGATTTGATATAGAAGTGTTCTCAACTGTAGTACTGCAGTATAAATGTTGCCAGTATAATCACTTATTGCTGGATTATTAATACTAATTAATTCGAGTATATATATATATTAAGGAAAATAATTCCGGATTTAAAAAAAAATATATTTATAAATTTCTTTTAGTAATATGAAAAATATCAATTATCAACACAGCTTGAATAATTAGAACCCAAGCACACAAAGGTGCAAGGTAAAGTAAATGGAATATATGTGAGAGACGGCTCCACCTCCATCTCCTGCGGATGGTCTTCTCAGCTGAAATAGTTACAGACATTGATTCAAAAATGTTTTAGTGATCCTTGTAAGCTAGTCATATCACAGGCTCGCGTGCGGCTAATAAACGCGTCTACATACCAAGAAACCCAACATTAAAAGGTGGAAATTTACATAACAGCTGCGATGTTCAGAAACAATACCGTCTTTCTTCTTACTAATAATAAGCTAACAATTCGTTATCCTCATGGACAAAAACATTTATTCCTAGGAGCCCACAGCTATTGAAACCGAATACAAAGAACTGTTGTCATGTATAGCTAAAGGATGAATTAACAATACAGATAGGAACTAAAGTTCTGCATAAAAAACGTAGTAATACACAGGTGGAGAGTAAAACTGTGTACATAAAGTGTTGCACTAAACAGGTGGAGAGTAAAACTGTGTACATAAAGTGTTGCAATAAACAGGTGGAGAGTAAAACTGTGTACATAAAGTGTTGCACTAAACAGGTGGAAAGTAAAACTGTGTACATAAAGTGTTGCAATACACAGGTGGAGAGTAAAACTGTGTACATAAAGTGTTGCAATAAACAGGTGGAGAGTAAAACTGTGTACATAAAGTGTTGCAATACACAGGTGGAGAGTAAAACTGTGTACATAAAGTGTTGCAAT
>NW_013670208.1:61921-71363 GCF_000517525.1 Limulus polyphemus
GGTGGAGAGTGAAACTGTGTACATAAAGTGTTGCAATACACAGGTGGAGAGTAAAACTGTGTACATAAAGTGTTGCACTAAACAGGTGGAGAGTAAAACTGTGTACATAAAGTGTTGCAATACACAGGTGGAGAGTAAAGCTGTGTACATAAAGTGTTGCACTAAACAGGTGGAGAGTAAAACTGTGTACATAAAGTGTTGCAATAAACAGGTGGAGAGTGAAACTGTGTACATAAAGTGTTGCAATACACAGGTGGAGAGTAAAGCTGTGTACATAAAGTGTTGTAATATACCGATTGAGAGTACAACTTTGTACAGAAGGTGTAGCTATACATACGCTAAAAGCAAAAACAAATATGAAAGCTTCCTGAACACATATAGATGACAGTTGTGAGGTTCGTTTCCACACCACAAATTTTCGTTGGATTTTCCTTATGAAACCTCATCTAATAATAATTTTACAAGACAAAGGTGTCTATAATATTATATGATCCTTAATGTATATGGCCAAGGGAGCCAATCACACAACATGATCCCTAATGTATATGGCCAAGGGAGCCAATCACACAACATGATCCTTAATGTATATGGCCAAGGGAGCCAATCACACAACATGACCCTTGAGGTATATGGCCAAGGGAGCCAATCACACAACATGATCCTTAATGTATATGGCCAAGGGAGCCAATCACACAACATGATCCTTAATGTATATGGCCAAGGGAGCCAATCACACAACATGATCCTTAATGTGTATGGCCAGAAGAGTCAATCACACTATAGAAGTTTTAACTTGCAGAGCCAAGGGAGCCAATAATGTCATAGGATTTTTAATTTGCATAGTCAGGACTTTAACCCAAACTTCACTAACATTATCCGTGAGCTTGGGCTAAATTATGTTATTGTTTTATTTACATAAGACAATTATTTTCAATCCGCTACATTGTTGTTTAAAGCCGAGTCCTGTTAACGCTATGCTAAAACTCTAAGTTCTGTTCCAGAAAGGAGGTGAACGACATCACGATTAGAGTCCACAGTGGGCTCGAGGTCTTGGCACCATCTCCAGTATAAACAAGTACTGAAGAACAAAATGATATTACACGCTCTTAATAAGAGTGCTTCGACAGAAATTTGTTTTCTTGTTTGACGGATGTTATTACGTTCTTAGAAGACGTTAATAACAAAAACCACGAGACCACGACATAGATATCTAACTTAAAACAGACAAATGATTATAAGAATACTATGTTAATATTTACTAACTCGTCTGACAAACGTCAAATGAATAATGTTTAAGTTTCTGAATATTAAATATTAGGCCTATCTTCGGCAAGAGCTTCTATACATGTGTGCATCAACACGTGCGCCCCAACGTCTACCTTCGCACGCGTACATGGATGTCGAGATTCTGAGTAACATATCGAAGTGGCTAACCCACAGCGTTTCTGAGAAGGAAACCGAGATCGTCACCAGTATATAATTATATATAAACAGGTACTTACTGTACATACAAAAGAGATGGAATTGACGCGTATTTGTGAGTGTAACTCTATTTACATGAAGGAGAAATTACAATGTTGGTTTAAACTAACAATACCTTGAAGGTTGGAATATAATAAAAAAACTGAACAATGCATATCAAATATAAAAACAATACCTTTAAAGATGGAGCCTGCTGAAAAGCTGAACAGTGCATATCAAATACACAAACAGTACTTTGAAAGATGGGGTCTGATAGAAACTGAGAAATACACATTGTATATAAAAACCACACCGCAGAAGACAGAGTCTTATAATAAGAAAACTGAGTATATAACATGCATTTTCAAAATGGATTCAAATTAAAAAATCAACAGTAAATATTAAATATAAAACATCACTTTTCAAGATGGGTTCTGATGAAAAAGTTGAACAGTAGACATCAAATATAAAACATTACTTTTCAAGATATGAAGATGCTAAAATCAGTTTAATGATCGTAATAAAAACGTAAATTAAAGTACCATAATAAACATGGTGCTTTCTATGAGGTCGCCATGATTTCATATCTGACGGAAATAAAGATTTAATTTCATTCGGCCATGTCTAATCAAAACGTATTATACAAAAGCTTAGTCTAATGGGAGAGACTCTAGTGAGCTTATTTTAAAACTGTACCTCATCTAAATCATTATTTGACAAAAATCTGTGCATGTCTTATAACTGGCCAACCGCTGGACCGATTGTCCCCCAAACTGAAAAGTGACCTTAGGACCTCCTCCATAAAGTGAAAAATATGACCTCCTTTTCATTCGCCATGTATTTACCCCCTCCCCCAGAAGCACAGCGGTATATCTGCAGACTTGCAACGCTAGAAACCGGGTTTTGATACCCGTGGTGAGCAGAGCACAGATGGCCCCTTGTGCAGCTTTGTGCTTAATTACAAATAAACCCTATGTCTTCAACTGATAATTCGTCACCTCATTTGCATATCTTCATGCGGTACACTGCCGTATATTCTAATATTTAGTCCGTTTAGTGATATTATTCTAAAGACGTAGTATCTGTGAGTATATGAACCTATTACTATCTTTTTTCCTGTAATTCATATTATTCTAAAGTATTAGTATTCATAAGAAGATTATCATGTAAATCTATCGGTATCGTTTTTGTGGTAATTTGTGTTATTCTGAAAAAATATAGTATCTATGAACAAGGTTACAAACTCAAATATCTACAGTTGATTAAAGCTTATGGAAATATACATTTTAGCTTCTATTTTCTGAACTCGAACTAACTCTTGTATTTCTTACATTTTCTAATTCGTGTTTAGGTGTTCATGACCAAATCAAACTGATGTAACTATGAACTTCAAACTGATGTAAGAATATATTTATAGTACAGGGGCAAAAGAAGAAAGTATTCAATCAAGTTAAAAACGTCATAATTATACAAACATTTACATAAGAGTCTCATTACTTCAATTCTAATACTCAAAAAAAGCAAAATTCAATTTTAATTTGTTTTCTGATTTCAACTTTAAAAATCCTGAAACCCTTAGGCATGTACGTTAAGACTAGAAATTACTGTATGATACGCAAGTTTATCTCTCTAGTGTGGTAAACGTACACATGACGTCATCAGAATACGAGCATCTTCTGCGCAATACGCGGAAAACCAGATGTTCCAGTCAGAAGTGACCTTGACAGTCCCCCTCTTCATGATCAATGATTCATTGTGTGGGGAATCATATATATGCATCGAGCTTCTGGAAGTTTAATTAAAATTGTTTTTTAAGTTTCTAATTTAGTGATTATCGTTTAACTAGTAGATGGGTATAAATGCAACTCAGTGGTTTGGCCTAGAAATGTTTGAATATTTTAATCATGTTTTAAACGTCATTGTAATAATTAACCTGTTAAGGCTTGGGCATATTATGCTAATATAATAATAGGTATACCTAAAGATAACAGACCAATGTTCTGTCGAAGCATGTAATATATTCCACCACCAACAAAACTTCTACTTATCTTTATAAATCGTTTTTTGTTTACCTATTATTAACTTGTAAATGGTTCTTCTGATTGTAATACTGCCGTCATTGTAACAATTAACCTGTTAAAGGTTTTCTTATTGTAATACTGCCTTCATTGTAATAACTAACCTGCTACAGTTTTTCTTATTGTAATACTGACGTCATTGTAATAATTAACCTGTTAAAGGTTTTCTTATTGTAATACTGACGTCATTGTAATAACTAACCTGTTAAAGGTTTTCTTATTGTAACACTGCCGTCATTGTAATAACTAACCTGTTAAAGGTTTTCTTATTGTAATACTGACGTCATTGTAATAACTAACCTGCTACAGTTTTTCTTATTGTAATACTGACGTCATTGTAATAACTAACCTGTTTGGAATAGTGACATCATTGTAATAAGTAACCTGTTAAAGGTTTTTTATTGTAATACTGCCGTCATTGTAATATTTAACCTGTTAAAGGTTTTCTTATTGAAATAGTGACATCATTGTAATAACTAACCTGTTACAGTTTTTCTAATTGTGATACTGCCGTCATTGTAATAATTAACCTGTTAAAGGTTTTCTTATTGTAATACTGACGTCATTGTAATAACTAACCTGTTAAAGATTTTTCTTACTGGAATAGTGACATCACGTCATTATAATAACTAACCTGTTAATGTTTTTATTGTAATACTGACGTCATTGTAATAACTAACCTGTTAAAGGTTTTTATTGTAATACTGACGTCATTGTAATAACCAACCTGTTAAAACTTTTCTTATTGTAATACTGACGTCATTGTAATAACCAACCTGTTAATGTTTTTTATTGTAATACTGACGTCATTGTAATAACCAACCTGTTAATGTTTTTTATCGTAATACTGACGTCATTGTAATAACTAACCTGTTACAGTTTTTCTGACTGTAATACTGCCGTCATTGTAATAACCAACCTGTTAAAGGTTTTCTTATTGTAATACTGACGTCATTGTAATAACCAACCTGTTAATGTTTTTTATTGTAATACTGACGTCATTGTAATAACTAACCTGTTAAAGATTTTTCTTAGTGGAATAGTGACATTACGTCATTATAATAACTAACCTGTTAATGTTTTTTTATTGGAATACTGACGTCATTGTAATAACTAACCTGTTACAGTTTTTTTTATTGTAATACTGACGTCATTGTAATAACTAACCTGTTACAGTTTTTCTAATTGTAATACTGCCGTCATTGTAATAACTAATCTATTAATGGTTTTTTATTGTAATACTGACGTCATTGTAATAACTAACCTATTAATGTTTTTTCTTATTGTAATACTGACGTCATTGTGATAACTAACCTGTTAAAGGTTTTTGTTATTAAAATAGTGACGTGTTTCTAATAAATAACCCGTTACAGGTTTTGTATTTGGAATAATGACGAGTTATAAGGACTAACTGAGAAATGTGACGACTAACTAGCGTCTACACTTAACATAAAGAATTTTTTCGTGTAATTACTTCCAGTAAATCATTTCCTGTATTTCTAGATGATATCAGGCGTTGAATTACTTTAACTGTTTATATTTAGCCAACTCAGATGTTGATCAATCTGAAAGAGAATCACACCCAGTTGACTTTACCTGTAATCACCTCTTTCAGCATTGATTAGTTAGTTTGTTATCGAGTGTAAAGCTACACTATGACTTATACTAACCGTTGAACGTTTTGAACGTTATAAGCCAGCTGTTTAGATTAATGTTTAAAATGGGTGTTTTATATGATTAACGCAAGGTTTTTTTTTTTATCTAAGAATTCTTCTGGTTTAGGTACTTGTGCCAAAATGTGTACATTTATTACGAAACAAGTTATATTTAGGTCTGGCTGTTGTTCAGGGGTTATTCTGCACCAGCTGGCTTGTGCTTACCCCCAACGAAATGATTCTAGCGGCATGAAGAAATCGTAAAACTAAGCGAGTTGACTCCAGGCCAGTGACCCCCTCTCCCTCCTTACGTTGAGTGTTCCAAACTACTGGGGGTTATTTGGTATGTAATCACCTCTTGTTGTTTATCTATACTTGACAAACAAACCGTTTCATTGTACATGGCCATTATTTTATTTTTTAAAAAAAGATGCTAATTTTAAGATTTATATAAAGCACAATTTTTATTGGTTGTTTAGTTTACAAAAATACCTTGCTATTTCCCTTACATTGAGTTACTCTGAGAGACTCGATATAGAAGCCCCCTATCGGCATAATAGATAAAGTCACGAAATACCACACTGTTTTCCATACACGAATTATTTATGAAATTCCATAGAGCAGCCCCATGGGGCACCACAGCAAAGTTAAAAAATCCATAAAACATAACATTTGTAAAGGACAACTCTCTTGTACCATCTAAGCTGTTGAACTTAGACGTATTACGTCATTTGGATTTCATGAGGTAATGTCTTACCCAGAATCATTTCCTACCCGAAATAATGAAACAAATTGGTCGTGTTCTTCGAGGTCTTACCTGTTCGAGGCAGACATGTTTTTCACCAACATCGAAACATATTTTTGTCCTTGCCACACTGAGTAGGAGATTAATTGACATTTTATTTTTAATTCATACTTTCTGCCTACTCAAAATATCTCGAGAAATTCGATACACTCTTTTCTCGATAAGCTCTGTACAGTATGTATGTTAAATATGAATGTTGCTTTATTCATAAACACGTGTAACTAATGGTGTCTGCCTCGTTGCTTGAATAAGAATGTAACGAATCAACTTTGATGTAATTAACTCGGACAAAGATTCCGAGTAATGGTAAAATAATACAACATTTTACATCTAAATCCCTCTCTTACAAAAATAAATATTTGTTAGACTTGGAGTAATATATTTAATAAAATGGCTAAGTAGCAATGAAAGAATAAATATATCACTTATATTTGGTATTTTTAAAATCTGTTTCAGAAAAACCCAACAATATTATTTCAGTTTCCCTGAGGACCCCAGTGGCACAGCGGTATGTCTGCGGACTTACAACGCTAGAAACTGGATTTCGATACCCGTGGCGGGCAGAGCACAGATATCCCATTGTGTAGCTTTGTGCTCAACTTCAAAAGCAACAACAGTTTTCCTGATGTTCAGAAACAAGTTAGGTTGGTTCTATTTTTTGTTATTTTACTTTCATTATTTAAAATGTTGGTTTATTTATCCTTATTTATTACTTATACTTTTTCGGTCCCCTAGTGGGACAACGGTAAGTTTACGGACTTACGATGCTAAAATCCAGGGTTCAATTCTCTGTGGTGAACACAGTAGATAGCCTAATTTGGCTTTGGTCTAAAAATAAACAAGTATACTTTTTGTTATCTGTATTTTTTTATTTATAATTTGTTTTGTTTTTTAGTAATTCGATTTAAGCTAAATTAGACTTATTACTCTCCATTTTAGAAATAAATGTTAACGTAAACAATATATATTAAAAATATTTAAACATGTGTTTGTCTGTTTTAGTGCAAAGCCACAAAATAGGCTTTCTGCGCTCTTTCCTCATGTGAAATCGAACCCCGGGTTTTAGTGTTGTGAGTCCGTGAACATACCACTGATTTGCTGTGATATATTTTGTAATAGGACATCAGCATCTGACATAATGAAATAGGAAATACACGAATAAAAACAGTTTTAATCTGAGAGTTGAGATATTAGAATATATAAACAGATCCTGGAGAACTAAAATAAGTAACGAATGAGAAAAGTGGTGAGAAAAAGAAAACATAAAATAGCGACACGGAAGGAACAAAAGAGGAGAGTGAAGGAAAGGGAAATAAAAAACTAACAAAAGGGAATTGTTCAAAAAAAGAGGAAAAGGGAACAAAGAGATGAGGAAAAGGATGGAGAAAAGTAAATGGTAAAGGAAAGAAAGGATAAAAGCGAGGAAGGAAAGGAAGGAACAAAAAAGGATAGTGAAGGAAAGAGGAAAGAAAGGATAAAAGGCTAGTGAAGGAGAGTTATAGCTTGTTAACTAACATGTTTACCTCTGCTTCAGAAGGTAAACATGTTAGTTAACAAGCTATATCTCTGCTTCAGAATTTTATAGCTTGTTAACTAATATGTTTACCTTCTGAAGCAGAGATATAGCTTGTTAACTAACATGTTTACCTTCTGAAGCAGAGATATAGCTTGTTAACTAACATGTTTACCTTCTGAAGCAGAGTTATAGCTTGTTAACTAACATGTTTACCTTCTGAAGCAGAGTTATAGCTTGTTAACTAATATGTTTACCTTCTGAAGCAGAGATATAGCTTGTTAACTAACATGTTTACCTTCTGAAGCAGAGATATAGCTTGTTAACTAACATGTTTACCTTCTGAAGCAGAGATATAGCTTGTTAACTAACATGTTTACTTTTTGAAGCAGAGTTATAGCTTGTTAACTAACATGTTTACAGTCTATAATTAAACCCTCTCTATATTTTGGACTGCCATGATTAAAATCATTATTTTTTTCATGCTTTTCTCGTAAAAAAATCAACCTTCCATTTCCCGACTTTGATATCTGCATTACATTGTATGTATCTCTACTTCTGTACGTTGACTATATCATTTATTCAGGTTTATCACGATCTAAGAGAAACTTTGGGTTCTTTACTTCTAAAGACGAGCTCTTGGTTTCAGTAAAAGTTGTTTATCCAAACTCTTCTTGTCATAGCTTTAATGAAGACATGTTAATGGTTACTGTTCCATTTTGTAATCTAACATGCTGTCTGTGTTCTCCAACAAACAACACAGAAATGAAAACATTATTTATAAGTAAGTGCAATGTATCGATTAAGCAACACAGTTTTTAATCATTTACCATATCGATAATCAGTTGTATTTTCAAGTACAGGTTGAAATGATCCGAAAGAGCGTGACGTGCTAACTGTAGTAAGGCTGTGTGGTATCGTGGTTGCTATGACAACCACATAGCGGGTCTGATAACGTAGCAAGGTTTTCCAAACACATCTGTAATATCCAATAATTGCCATGGCAACCTTGTAGAAAGGCGAATTGATGGTAAACTCTAAGAAACTCCGTCTCGACAGACGAATAGGGAAACACTGTTTATTGTACATTATACTCTTTAGTCCTAACTGATGGTGAGCTCTAAGAAACTCCGTCTCGACAGACGAATAGGGAAACACTGTTTATTGTACATTATACTCTTTAGTCCTAACTGATGGTGAGCTCTAAGAAACTCTGTCTCGACAGACGAAGAGGGAAAACACTATTATGGATCCGTGAGATAGACAGAGTCAATCGATCACCCTCACAGAGCCACTTCTTCATTTTATTTTTCTCATCTGAAAATGGTTCTTTACCTGTATAATTTATAAAAAATCAAAATTAATTGTCTACTGTTCTATACAAAAATACGATACCCTATGACCCTATTGCTTACTGTAAGATACAGCCATCGTTATGTTGCGATTTCTATAAAATATTATAATTGTTACGTCACGCTCTGTTAAGTTTTGTATCTTATACTCTTTACGCTCAACACCATAAACAACAGTTTATTGTACATTATACTGTTAAAACTAACATCATGAACAGCAGTTTATTGTACATTATACTGTTTGATTCTAACACCATAAACAACAGTTTATTGTACATTATACTGTTTAATTCTAACACCATGAACAACAGTTTATTGTACATTATACTGTTTAATTCTAACACCATAAACAACAGTTTATTGTACATTATACTGTTTAATTCTAACACCATAAACAACAGTTTATTATACATTATACTGTTTAATTCTAACACCATAAACAACAGTTTATTGTACATTATACTGTTTAATTCTAACACCATAAACAACAGTTTATTGTACATTATACTGTTTAACACTAACACCATAAACAACCTGTTAGAATTAAACAGTATAATGTACAATAAACCCATAAACAA
>NW_013670208.1:72122-79102 GCF_000517525.1 Limulus polyphemus
CTGTTTAATTCTAACACCATAAACAACAGTTTATTGTACATTATACTGTTTAACACTAACACCATAAACAACAGTTTATTGTACATTATACTGTTTAACACTAACACCATAAACAACAGTTTATTGTACATTATATTGTTTAACACTAACACCATAAACAACAGTTTATTGTACATTATACTGTTTAACACTAACATCGTGTATAATAGTGTGTTGTACGTTATACTGTTTAATACTAACACCATAAACAACAGTTTATTGTACATTATACTGTTTAATTCTAACACCATAAACAACAGTTTATTGTACATTATACTGTTTAATACTAACATCATGAACAGCAGTTTATTGTACATTATACTGTTTAATTCTGTTGTTTATGGTGTTATGTTAGAATTAAACAGTATAATGTACAATAAACTCGTGTATAATAGTGTGTTGTAAGTTATACTGTTTAATACTAACATCATGAACAGCAGTTTATTGTACATTATACTGTTTAACACTAACACCATAAACAACAGTTTATTGTACATTATATTGTTTAACACTAACACCATGAACAGCAGTTTATTGTACATTATACTGTTTAACACTAACATCGTGTATAATAGTGTGTTGTACGTTATACTCTTTAGTCCTAACTTTATGAACAGTGATTTATTGTACATAATACTGCTTAACACTAACTCTACATTACACTATTTAACACCAAAATCACGAAACCATGAATTTTGAACAACTAGTATGCGTGTTTTAAATCCATCACTTTGATTTTCGAGTACAAGAAATAAGGTCCTTTTTGCGAATGCTTTTCGTAATAAGGAAATACTTGTTGGTATTTTGGGATGGTCGAGGTTATTTAATAAAAAACCACCCAGCATATTATTGGTCATAACTGAAGTAAAACAATAATAATTAAAGCTAATATCCAGCTTCCCCACAGTAATAAGCTGCCTCAGTGCCGGATTAACCACGAGACAGCTGCCTCAGGGTCCCCACAAATATTTTGTTAACATTATTTATGAATATTGAGATATTCGATTTGTGTATTTATTTTTTATATTTGAAAGTTTGTTTTTAGAACAATGAAGCTATTTTTATTTCTTATATTTCAAAGGGCCTCCATAAGAAACTTTGCCTCAGGGCCCCCACATAACTTAATCCGGCCCTGAGCTGCTCATTCAATTGTACAACATGTGAAATTTTATCTTAGGGATCTTAGGACTACAACTATTAATTTTAAGACTGGATAAATTAAAAGGAGATTTTTTTAAACTTATGTCATTCTTCTTGTCAATGTCAATAAATCAGAATAGTTATAAAAAATATTTAATGTTTTAATTTCGCATAATTGAAATGTTTGTGTGTAGGTGGTGATAACAGACAGCTCGTGCGTTCTCTCAGTCAGTCTGTGTAAATATTATTACGACATACGTAGCCAGTTAGAAAACAGATGAGTTGTAGTGATAAGAGGTACAGATTTTCTCTGACAGAACAGAAAAAGAGGGCAAAGTGATCTAATGATATATTTACGATCCTGAGTAAGACCTAAAAATAACGTCGACGTAATTACGATCACCAAAACATCGGCACGAATCAAGCTGGTTGCTCAAAGTAACACCATCGCGGCTGCAGTGCGACTCTTCACGTCCAATCACTCGCCGGAATTTCACAGCTCTCTGGTTCTTGGGACAAAAAAAAAGTCGAATAAGTTGTATCAACTTATAATTCAGACTATTTGTGTTTACTCCTACATATATGACACAAACTAAATTCAATTCGTTTTTTTTACGTTTTTTGAAAGGTATTTATTACCAGTATCTTTTTAAGAAAGTAAACATATTTAATTATAACCATAACAAACACACCGGAGCAAATCAAAGCAAGGCTGCGATTTAGGAGATGCAGTGGCTTGAGAACTTATAACATTAAAACCTAAGGTTAGCGCAGCAAGCTCTTTGCATAACTTCACACAAGAATGGTGCTCTTACTCTTCATCTACAACCAAAATAGGCCAAGTAAACTCTAACTAGTTTTGATCAAGTGAAACTAGAACGTTAAAATTCCACATATCTGTTTTACAAGGAGAACACGTGCGCCTATAAACACACGTGCCACAATACTTTAAGGAAAACTGTGTCGTAATCAATTTCAGCTTTCTAAGTAAAACTGGACATCAACTCTTATACTATAGGACTTCTCCTTGAATATCTGTATGTTTACTGACTGTATTTATCTGTGTCTTTCTGTGTCTACATATCTGTGAATAATATGTTTATGTTTGAGTTAGCTGTCATTGTGGATCAGTACGAGTACTTATCCGTGTAATTTTCTTCTCTGTCTTCTCTTCTAAAATATCTTTGATTTGTCTATGTCTGTCTGTATATTATAGAGGGCGCACTAGTATACTGTTTGTGTAATATAGAGAACGTACTTTAGTGCTTGTTTGTATATTATTGTAAAGTCCAGTTTTTCAGAAAGAAAAGAGAGAATTCTATAAGATAAAAACAACAGATTCAGTAAAACAATACTTGTAACGTTTCTTCAATAACCTAGACATCAAACCATGCAAATCGGACGTTAAGAGAGTTGTTTTGGAAATACTTTTAAAAACTGAAACTTGTGGAGGTTAGCGACAGCCTATTTTAGAGCGACGTCTGCGTTCATAGTTAAAATTCCTTTATTGTATTTATATGCAATAATAACTATGATTTTTATCGTGAAAACTGTCACTTCCAATTTGATAATCTCGTTGTATTACTTCTTGAGTATTTGCTATCCAGTACAGACGACTACAAGCAATTACACGGATAAAACATGTTAACATTATGACTCTAAGTTGGGTATATATAAAAACATGTTAACGTTATGACTCTAAGTTGTGTATATAAAAGCATGTCAACGTTATGACTCTAAGTTGGGTGTATATAAAAACATGTTAACATTATGACTCTAAGTTGGGTATATATAAAAAATATGTTAAATTTATGACTCTAACTTGGGTATATAAAGACATGTTAACATTATGACTCTAAGTTGGGTATATATAAAACATGTTAACGTTATGACTCTAAGTTGTGTATATAAAACATGTTAACGTTATGAATCTAAGTTGGGTATATAAAACATGTTAAATTTATGACTAACTTGGGTATATATAAAAACATGTTAACTTTATGACTCTAAGTTGGGTATATATAAAAACATGTTAACTTTATGGCTCTAAGTTGTGTATATAAAAACATGTTAACGTTATGACTCTAAGTTGGGTATATAAAACATGTTAAATTTATGACTCTAAGTTGGGTATATATAAAACATGTTAACGTTATGACTCTAAGTTGGGTATATAAAACTCTTGCTCGTATTGTAAACACAAAAGATAAAACTTGTTAACGAGATTTTGACTAGGGTTACTACAGTACAAAACAGATTGTTGTTTTATTGCATCGACGAAACTAAATGTTTACATTTGCAGATTAATGTCAGTATTGATATTAACTTTCTTTCAAAAAGAGAAAAAAATCTTTCCGGTTCTCCACAGACTACACAATTCTCCAAGAATGCTTATTGAAAAGCTTGGCCGGAAATGCCTTTTATTTCGCTAGCACGTTCTTCAGTTTCAGAATGGCCAACCACTTATCTTCACTTTTCTCAGGATTGGTTAACACCGAGACAACATCTGCAACAGCAGAGACGTATCTGCCATGTGATCTGTATTTATAAGAGCTGAGTGAAGGGGCAAACAGCAAATTTAAAATAAGCGTTTAGGGAGAGCAAAATCGAGATGATTTAAATTTTAGTGTTTTCGATTGTGACAAAAGATATAGATGAAATCTCGTGACCCTAATTTTAACAAATAAACATCGCTACAAATAGAATTGTATGTGATTATATACTTCTTTTTCAAAACTTATAATCTTTGTTGTGATTTTTCAGAAGGAACACAAACTTTGAGAACTGAAGGTCGCATAAAAACAGCCGAAGAACAGGAACACAAAGGTCAAGTAAGATATGACCAACTCTAATTTATTTTGACAGTGAAAAATTGAAAAGATGAGTAACACATCTGGTAGAAACTGTAATCTTTAGGTGCTACACGATACAACTGGACAGCTCCAAGCACACTTTTTTAATGAAGAAACGTTTAAAAGAAGCCATTAATTCAAGTTAATATGTTGTCCACATTACTTTATAGTCACGACCAGATGTAAATATTCAGCTTTGAGGTGAATACAGTCAGATTACTCAAAACAATAACTTTTAATTTGGCAAACTGGTAATTCTTTCTTTTTTTGACTGAATTAAGAGCGGACATGGTTTGGACAACATTTTGAATAATACAAGCTTTTCATATTCCGAACCTGAAAGGCCTGTTTATTATTAAATTGTATTTACCGAAGTTTCATGAAAAGGAAGAGTCCCCTCTAATGCGACACAAATATCATCCGAACTGAAACTAACTTGAGGATGAATCGTTAGGTTGTCCAGCAGGACACTATATGCTGAACATATTATGGGTGAATTTTTATATTGACCGGAAGTTACATCATCACATGGTAAATCGTAAGGTTGTTCATTGTATACTGAACGTATTATTAATATGTATTTTAATACATGGTAAATTTATTAATATTGTATATCTAATCCCAAACTATTGTTCCTTGTTAGTGCTGCTTGACCTGGAATGGCCACATGGTTAGGACGCTTGACTCGCAGTCTGAGGGTCGCGGGTTCGAATCCCCGTCCCACCAAACATGCTCGTCCTTTGCGCCATGGGGGCGTTATAATGTGACGTTGGTAAAAGGGTAGCCCAAGAGTTGGCGGTGGGTGGTGCCTTCCCTCTAGTCTTTCACTGCTATACTAGGGACGGCTTGCGCAGATAGCCCTCGTGTATCTTTGCGCGAAATTCAAAACAAACCAAACAAATGTTATTGCTGCTTAAGAAAACTAAAATTATAACCTAATTTATTGTGTAAAAATTTTATGAGCGGCTTTAGCCACGCTCGTGGCACGACAATGCGGTTCTCTGAACTGACTCACCTGATGTACCACGTGACGCGACTTGAAGGCGTGGCCGTACACAAGCTACCGTGACTGACTGGCCTAGACTAATTTTGAGCTTACTTGTTGGTTCGCTAGTTCTTGTGAGTAACAGCAAAGTTTATTAAAATTAATAACAAATAAATAATCAGCGTAAAAAAAATAATATCCAGTTATTAATTATTCTCTTGAACATTCGATTTGTAAATAACTTAAATTGAAAAAACAATAATTAATTTTTTTTGTTTAATCCGGTTTACATCATACAAATTGATCACATATCTGATAGTATATACTCGTTGGCTATTCCAGCTTGGATTAGTGTTGGAGAGATAACATTCACTCCTGGGTTATTAGAATTACAGAGAAACAAAACCACGTTAGATATTCAAACGACATGAAGGACAAAACCCTGCACATAATGGATAAAACTTCATTTATTCTTTCCCCCCCCTACAACCTACTTTGAATACACACTTTTATATGTGTAGAGTAATAATATTATATTACTAAAATATAAAACATATGCACGAGAGTCCCAAGCAAACAAACAGACAGAAATGATGCTTGTACATTTGGTGTTATGTTAAACTTATATTAAAGTTTTGATTCATTACCCATCCAAGCATTATTAATCTCAAAATGGGCTCCTCGTCATCGAAATAGACAGAAAAATCTATGAGAGACAGAAAGTGAAAGAAAGCTACTTAGTACTGTCCGAATGTTTGTTAAAAAGTCAATAACCATTTATATTTATCTGTCCAATCCGCAACAGTTTTTCTGGCACAGTTCACGGCTGTGGATACGAAGTTCAAGAACAGCCTGGGTTATCTGAATGTCTGAAGCGTGACGTGTGTGTTGGTTTAGACTACAACGGTTATCGGATTGGCTGGCATAATTCCAACTCGGATCACGACTCCTTTGTTTACATTCACCTGCTTCATCGTTTAGCGAAATTCCGTTTTTTTTTTGTTATGTTGTTGTTTAAAAGAGAATATCTAAACTGAGGTTTAAAGTCACCCACGACGGGTACACAGAGTTGCTTCATGTGTAAATTCCGTGTAGTGGTACTGGTGTTTTCAACATCGTGCGTTCGCTCCTCATGTTACAACGTTTAGGATGTAGCAGTGCGTCCGCTGATAAAGATCTACGAGCAAGTTTCTTCACGATGGTAAAAAAATTAAATACAGTTTCGACAAACAAACCCACTTTTTTGAAGCGGATAATTAACCAGGAGGGTTTGTGACAGTTTAAAACTATAAGGTATAATAACATAAAATTTGAATATCTTATTCAAAACCTGCTATTTCACGTGTGACAAATTTATCAATATTATTATAGTTGTTATTGTCCAAGAATGACAGGAAGTTAATATATGAGAGAGGAGGGGATTTCACAAAACAAGAACATATCACGTGATACTACTGGTATAAACATACAATGTTTGTCCAGAGCCGAAATACAAGAGTGACTTTTTAATCTATAAAGGCACGTATGAAAATCCATGTTTTATATCATTATTGTTAAAGCACGTGTTTCTATTTTCTTCAACAATCGGGTTATGTTTTATCTAGTTTTATTTATGTTAATTCGGCGAACTTGCAGGTGCTGACTTCTCGTGACAGTCGCGTTCCTGTAGTATTTCCCTGTCTGACTAATTTTGAACGATTCCGGCTGTAACAAATCACGTCACTGCATTTGTTAGTATTAAAACTTTTCCCACACAAAGAGTGCTCAGTACTATCTTACAATAATAATGGGGTATCTATTACTGAACTGGTAAGTAGTGTAAACCTGAGTTACTTGCCTTACCACATTCAGACATGTCTACTATAGTGGTTTATTGGTGTAATGTTAACTGAGATCTCTGACATGCCTACTATAGTAGTATAGTGTTAACTGAGACCTCTGACATGTCTACTATAATGGTGTAA
>NW_013670208.1:80102-86115 GCF_000517525.1 Limulus polyphemus
ACATGTCTACTATAGTGGTGTTATGTTAACTGAGATCTCTGACATGCCTACTATAGTAGTATAGTGTTAACTGAGATCTCTGACATGCCTACTATAGTACTATAGTGTTAACTGAGACCTCTGACATGTCTACTATAATGGTGTAATGTTAACTGAGATCTCTGACATGTCTACTATAGTTGTGTAGTGTTAACTGAGATCTCTGACATGCCTACTATAGTGGTGTAGTGTTAACTGAGATCTCTGTCATGTCTACTATAATGGTTTAGTGTTAATTAAGATGTCTGATCATATTCAAACATGTCTACTATAGTGGTGTAGTGTTAACTGAGATCTCTGACATGTCTACTATAGTGGTGTAGTGTTAACTGAGATCTCTGACATGTCTACTATAGTGGTGTAGTGTTAACTGAGATCTCTGACATGTCTACTATAGTGGTTTAGTGTTAACTGAGATCTCTGACATGTCTACTATAATGGTTTAGTGTTAACTGAGATCTCTGACATGTCTAATATATTGGTGTAATGTTAAGTGAGATGTCTGATCATATTCAAACATGTCTACTATAATGGTGTAATGTTAACTGAGATCTCTGACATGTCTACTATAGTGGTTTAGTGTTAACTGAGATCTCTGACATGACTACTATAGTTGAATATTAAAAGAACAACAAAAATATGATAATACTATTACGCCGTTTGTTTTTCTTAACTGATGTCATCATACTGTTATGAGCCGAAACCTTGAAAAAGACTACATGCAGAACAGATAGGCTAACGGGAAGACAACTAGTCAATAATACCCACCGGCTGACTCTAATTTCACAGAATAGTGGAAATTGACAATTACTTTTATAAAGCACCCATATATTACTTCGTCATAATTCTTCAGATATGATCCAAAAAACTTTTCGCATTGCAAATCTGTAAATAATTCTTCAGAACACAAAAACAGACAGACGTTAAAGAAGTTATGTTGATGTTAAACAACTTATGTTGGTGTAGAAGAACTTATGTTGGTGTTGAACAACTTATGTTGGTGTTGAAGAACTTATGTTGATGTTGAACAACTTATGTTGGTGTAGAAGAACTTACGTTGATGTTGAACAACTTATGTTGGTGTAGAAGAACTTATGTTGATGTAGAACAACTTATGTTGGTGTAGAAGAAATTATGTTGATGTTGAACAACTTATGTTGGTGTTGAACAACTTATGTTGATGTTGAAGAACTTATGTTGGTGTAGAAGAACTTATGTTGATGTTGAACAACTTATGTTGGTGTAGAAGAACTTTTGTTGATGTTGAACAACTTATGTTGGTGTTGAACAACTTATGTTGGTGTAGAAGAACTTATGTTGATGTAGAACAACTTATGTTGGTGTAGAAGAACTTATGTTGATGTTGAACAACTTATGTTGATGTTGAAGAACTTATGTTGGTGTTGAAGAACTTATGTTGGTGTTGAAGAACTTATGTTGATCAACTTATGTTGATGTTGAAGAACTTATGTTGGTGTTGAAGAACTTATGTTGATGTTGAACAACTTATGTTGATGTTGAACAACTTATGTTGGTGTAGAAGAACTTATGTTGATGTTGAACAACTTATGTTGGTGTTGAACAGCTTATGTTGGTGTAGAAGAACTTACGTTGATGTTTAACAACTTATGTTGGTGTAGAAGAACTTATGTTGATTTTGAACAACTTATGTTGATGTTGAACAACTTATGTTGGTTTTGAACAACTTATGTTGATGTTGAACAACTTATGTTGGTGTAGAAGAACTTATGTTGATGTTGAACAACTTATGTTGGTGTTGAACTGTAAATATCCAGTTGAACTTGTCTTATTTTATCACTCTTCCAGTTTTGATTTCTTTACAGGAGAGATTTATGTGACGCTTTTTTAGCAGACTGGTATCGAAATAATATACGACAAGTTTCTTGTTCTGCAGTCAATGTACTGTGTCAGATGTTGCTTTGAGCACTTCGTCCGAGATTATAGGTCACTGCACAGGGTTGCTTAGAAGTGTTCGTCTTAGAATAACAGTCAGTGCACAGGGTTACTTTGTGTTTTTCGTCTGAGAATGAGAATTGATATTATTATTATTGTTATACAATGTACAGTAAAAATTAATTAGCATATTCAATTCTCACTGCTTCCATATACTCTATTGGAATGTTGCCTATAATGGCGAAGTAACATTTTTTCGTTAATATATAATAAACACTGAAATAATCATACGATAGGAAAACATCATAAGTTATAGATTAATACGAACAGTACTATAAGTGTTTGTTGTGTTTCTATAAACCAGAAACTAGTCCTTTGAAAGCATTTTACTAGACACGGTGCAATAGATTTTTCACATCGATGAATCATTAGCGAAGGATTGCTACACTACTTTTCATATAACTAGGGTACGTCCATGAAAGATTACTGCCGCATTAAGTTGTAATGTAACTCTGAGTGTAAGATATAATTTTAAGCAGTTTTTAGTTTCACAGCTCTGTACACCTGTACTTCCCTTGTACTGTTTTGGGCTGTGTTTTTAAGTTAGATGTTTCATATTGGTACTACAGGGAATTTTGCATGACGTAACGATGATGTATGCCTTCTATAAGTCTCTTGAACTGATGAGCACGCTACGTCTCGAATTTTCTAAAAATTAGGGGATAATAACGCTTAAACACCAAAAGATTGTTGAATAGTTAGTTTGTAAATTAGAGAGTTAGTCAGTAAGTACACGGATTTGTTACAGTGAGTATTTGAGGCAAGGTTGTGGCGATCTGATATCAATCGTTATCATGTTAGTAGCCTATAATTACTTACTCTAATCATTAATTATTTAATTGTCAATATAGATTATTTATTAACCATCACAAGCTGTTACTGTTGTCGATTGAGTGTGTTGGGCTGGCAGTAGATACGAAAGGAAATTTAACAAATAATTGACTGTTTAGATACATTTGTGAGTTAGGCCTATCGACGAAAGTAGCTTCTATATTGCAATTTAAGAAATAAAACGCTTTACTTTTCGATAAGTGGGCTGGATTTTGTGTTATGTTTACTGAATAATCAAAAATAACGTTACAGCTATGTGTGTCTTAAATTAGACTATTGTGTGACACACGAAAAGGGCGTAGATATAATAATTTAGTTTATTGAAAATAAATTCCAACAAGAACAAACTTCGTTTTATTTATGGATATAAACTTTACATAACTAATATTTAAGTAATATAGAAAAGAGAAGTTATTGGATTAGGAGCACTGAAGCAAGATATAAATACACGTACACTGTCATATTTCCGATTTCCAGACTTCCTGAAAGAAAAACAAGGTGGAATTAACAAAACCCATTGATCCAGCAAAGTTAGGGTAAGCTGAGCTTGCCGAGCGCTTGGTATCTGTACACATTCTATATTTAGAAGTTTTACAGTTGGTTGCTGGTGCAAGTTGCTGACGGCGGCGCCACTCGATGTATTGAGACTCAGTTCTGCGCGAGACTTAGCTGCTCTGTGGTTGTGGCAGTTCACTTATCAAAACAAGGCTTTCAAACGAAACAGTAGCTTTGAAAGAAGGCCCAGTGTGTTCGTGATAACATTCTGTAAGTTTTACTTCAGGTAGACGTTGGAAACATGCGCGTTTAGCAACTAAAACTAGTCCTACAGTGATCAATAGGTAACTGCAGAAGTCAACTACGTGAAGTCCAGACATATATCCTAAAGTGATCTATGGTAAGTACCAACTGTTTCTTTAGTCACAGTATCTTCTCACCTGCATGACGTAGCACATTTACGAATTTCAGTTGGGGGATGTAGTCTTAGATGTACAAATGGCTTGTACGTCGTACGTATAAATATTATACGGTATATTAGAACACTATAATGTACAATATAACGAGAAATATTAAATTTTCTACAAAGTACAATTCAAACGAAATGACAAAAAGACGAAATTGAGGTCGGTGGTCACAGCACTGCAGTCGTTTTAAAGTAGTATCAGATTTGTACTGTTCACAAGTCCTACTAACGTTATCATGATCCACTGTTCACAAGTCCTACTAACGTTATCACGATCCACTGTTCACAAGTCCTACTAACGTTATCACGATCCGCTGTTCACAAGTCCTACTAACGTTATCATGATCCACTGTTCACAAGTTCTACTAACGTTATTATGATCCACTGTTCACAAGCCCTATTTACGTTATCATGATCTACTGTTCACAAGCCCTATTTACGTTATCATGATCTACTGTTCACAAGTCCTACTAACGTTATCACGATCCGCTGTTCACAAGTTCTACTAACGTTATTATGATCCACTGTTCACAAGTCCTACTAACGTTATCACGATCCACTGTTCACAAGCCCTACTAACGTTATCACGATCCACTGTTCACCAGCCCTACAAACGTTATCATGATCCACTGTTCACAAATCCTACTAACGTTATTATGATCCACTGTTCACAAGCCCTACTAACGTTATCCTTGACTCTTTAGGAATATCTATATATTTAGTGTCGTACAAATCAATCCACTAGCACTCATAACTGACCTGCACTCAAGTGTCAGTAGAGTGTTTATACAGACTAGCCTTCTTTTACACCCACTTGAATTCTAATGAAACAGCTTACAGAGTACGTGGTTCGAATCACACTTTAAACAGTGAAATTCTAGCTGATGTGTTTATTTCTTCTGCAGTGCAAAGCCACACAATGGCCCATTGGTGCTCTGGTCACCGCGGGTATCGAAACACGGTTTTTGGTGTTAGGAGCTCTAAGTTGATATTCCTGGCTCAGAATAAGAGCTGATGGCACATTCAGTCTCGGATTTCAATGTAGTTGGAGTAAGTTAACCTTTGAAACAGTTGACAGTTCAAACTATACTGTTAGGAGCTGATAACTTGAGAGATTATTAGGGTTCTAGCAGCCTAATTTGTTTACCGTTACATTATTGTTATGTTTAAAGTAATGATGCTGGTTAACTTGTTTACTGTTACATTATTGTTATGTTTGAAGTAGTGACGCTGGTTAACTTGTTTACTGTTACATTATTGTTATGTATGACGTAGTGACGCTGGTTAACTTGTTTACTGTTACATTATTGTTATGTTTGAAGTAGTGACGCTGGTTAACTTGTTTACTGTTACATTATTGTTATGTTTGAAGTAGTGACGCTGGTTAACTTGTTTACTGTTACATTATTGTTATGTTTGAAGTCAAGTTAACCAGCATCATTCCAACCATAGAAACATCGTCATGGGGTAGGTCAACAACAGAGATCTTCAACCATAAAAACATCGTCATGGGGTAGGTCAACAACAAAGATCTCCAACCATCAAAACATCGTCATGGGGTAGGTCAACAACAGAGATCTCCAACCATAAAAACATCGTCATGGGGTAGGTCAAAAACAGAGATCTCCAACCATCAAAACATTGTCATGCCTAAATTTCCTTTCCTTTCCAATAAATCAGTTCTTTACATACAAAGGAACTAAAAACATAATCTAAATCTTAATGATACCACAGAATGTAAATTATGAAATGAAAGCTAAGTAAGGCAGTAAAAAAGGATGATAAATTATTTATCTCAATGTTAGAATGGGTCAATTGAGAAAAGTCAAACATAATAATGTAACAGTAAAAGATCTCTGTTGTTGAACTACCCCATGACGATGTTTTTATGGTTGGAGATCTCTGTTGTTGACCTACCCCATGACGATGTTTTGATGGTTGGAGATCTCTGTTGTTGACCTACCCCTTAACGATGTTTTGATGGTTGGAGATCTCTGTTGTTGACCTACCCCTTAACGATGTTTTGATGGTTGAATGGTTTGGAGATCTCTATTGTTGACCCACCCTTTGACGATATTTTGATGGTTGAAGTGCCAAGAAAAGAAACCCTGAAACAATGTATGTACCATAGACATCTTGGAATTAATCTAAAACAATGCATGTATTTAGACATCTTGGGGTTAACCTCAAACAATGTATGTACCATAG
>NW_013670209.1:0-7357 GCF_000517525.1 Limulus polyphemus
AAAGATGTGGGACGTTGTGGGCTAGAGCACCCACATCTGGCTGCAGGCAGCGAAAGGTGTAAAGATGTGGGACGTTGTGGGCTAGAGCACCCACATCTGGCTGCAGGCAGCGAAAGATGGTAAAGATGTGGGACGTTGTGGGCTAGATCACCAACATCTGCTCTTTATTATTCATTTTTTTAAGAATGTGAGACCTGCAAAACTGATGTTAAACTGGATAGACGGTGGACCCCCCAAGGCAATTTGGGTCTTATTTCCGCCAGTACCTCAAAAACCAGGGCACGTTGCATAACTACCCTCCTTATGGTGTGTGCCCAGGTGGTACATGTCTGTTTTGTAGCTGCGTTGTTTCTTTTTTCTTTAATGTTTTTACGTAATATTACAATTAATCATATATATATATATATATTAAACTAATGAGATACGAATTCTATCGTTATCAAATCATACAAAGTAGCGAAGTCAAGATAACTTGGTCGTTAGGTTCTGGAATATTATAGACTAAGATCAGAGCTATTGTTGAGTAACCTATAGTTTCCACGAGCATTCTAACTAGACTCAAATCACATATAGGTAATATTTTCCTGTGTGATTTTTGTTTCTAGTTATGTAATTAATTTCTGGCTGTAAGGACTATATGTACGGCCAACCTAGTTTACTGACAATAACTGATGACAGTGTGTGTGAAAGCTATAACCTTGCGGGTTAACATTTGCAGTTGTAAGAACTATATGCACGATTAACCCTAGTTTACTGATAATAGCTGATGACAGTGTGTGTAAAATCTATAATTGTGTGGGTTAACATTTGCAGTTGTAATAACTATATTCACGATTAACCCTAGTTTACTGATAATAGCTGATGACAGTGTATGTAAAATCTATAATTTTGTGGGTTAAAATATGTTACACTGTGAAAGACGTTCCTGTTTTTAGCACAGTAGTTCTGTTTATAATCTAAAAACTAGAAAACTTATTCTTGGTTTATTTGTCATAACTGTAGTTTTCAGTAGCGTGTAACTCCTTTTGTTTATTTCTCTAAGTAAATTTTGTAACCCAACTCATCTAGCCATGTTACTCAAATCATATATATACATTTTTTTTCCTTTCGATCCTTCTCTTGTTTAACAAATCACATTTAATACCATGACCATTTTATTCCCCAATGAAAAACAAAAAACCGGAGTACTTTTGGAAGGTGGGCCATGAAACAATAAGCTTGTTTCTGTTCATTACAACATAACGTAAGTTACAGGATTAATTGTGTAAGTTTTTGACACACTTACTGTTCACATACGTTTATTGTGTAAGCTGATTAATCCTTTTACTGTTAACATACGTTTATTATGTAAGTTGTTTAATCCGTTTACTGTTCACATGCGTTTATTGTGTAAGCTGATTAATCCTTTTACTGTTAACATACGTTTATTATGTAAGTTGTTTAATCCGTTTACTGTTTACATACGTTTATTGTGTAAGTTGTTTAACCAGTTTACCGTTCACACACGTTCATTGTGTAAGTTGTTTAACCAGTTTACCGTTCACATACGGTGACTTACGTTTTTAAGAAAAACAAATATGTACATATTTCTGCAATACACTAGACAAACTTGAAAGAACAGTTACGCCATTTGGGTTGAGTAACTCAGTATCTTATGTTTTTTTTTTGTCTTTAGGCAGTGTCCAAACACATGCAGAGAAAATGTCGTTGTCATGGTGTTTCCGGCTCCTGTCAGCTAAAGACTTGCTGGGAAAAATTGCCCTCGTTTTATGAAGTAGGAACGCGACTAAAGAAGAAGTACGAAGAATCCGTTAGGGTTCGGAAAGGCAGAAGAAGGTTACGACGTCGGGACAAACGGAGACAAAAAATAAGGAAGAAAGAGCTTGTGTATATTCGAAGGTCTCCAAATTTTTGTGTTCCAGACCTTTCGAAAGGTATTCTTGGTACCAACGGACGTCAGTGTAACAAAACGTCCACAAGTTCTGACGGTTGTGACCTGTTGTGCTGTGGTCGAGGGTACAACACGCAGTTGATAAGACACAGTGAGCGATGTAATTGTAAGTTCCACTGGTGCTGCTATGTGACTTGTAAAACGTGTGTGACTGATGTTGAGATCTACACGTGTAAGTGACAAAAACCCGTTACCAAGTGTTCGTGTTTGACTAGTATATCGTGTACCGTCCGAGAGATATGTTGCGCGCTTTACCAAAAAACAACCACAGTTATCAGGCACACAAATACGGGTGAGAAAACGATACCTGGTTGGATAACGTTTTTTTTTTTGTACACAATATTGAAACACCGCGCCAAAACTTGGACTGTTGGTGCATTTTGTATATGGCAAGAAAAAAAAAACTACAGAATAAAGCTTAAAAATCTGGTACGAGGGGCGGATAGTTCTCGGTCAGGTTCCGTACTTTTATGACTGTCGGACTGTCATGACAGTCAGAATTATTCGTACAGTTTATTTCAGTTCAAGTGTTATAGTAGAGCTTTGCATTTATACAGTCAGTGGCTGTGATAAAGTAGAGAGCAAATATTGATACCGTATGTACCAAATCATGCAAATATTAATACTGTGTGTGTGTACCAAATCATGCAAATATTGATACTGTATGTACCAAATCATGCAAATATTAAAACTGTGTGTGTGTGTACCAAATCATGCAAATATTGATACTGTATGTACTAAATCATGCAAATATTGATACTGTATGTACCAAATCATGCAAATATTAATACTGTGTGTGTGTACCAAATCATGCAAATATTGATACCGTATGTACTAAATCATGCAAATATTGATACTGTATGTACCAAATCATGCAAATATTGATACTGTATGTACCAAATCATGCAAATATTAATACTGTGTGTGTGTACCAAATCATGCAAATATTGATACTGTATGTACCAAATCATGCAACTATTGATACCGTATGTACCAAATCATGCAAGTATTGATACTGTATGTACCAAATCATGCAAATATTGATACCGTATGTACTAAATCATACAAATGTTGATACCGTATGTACCAAATCATGCAACTATTAATGTCGTATGTATCATATCATGCAAATATTAATGCCGTATGTACTAAATCATACAAATGATGATACCGTATGTACCAAATCATGCAACTATTAATGCCGTATGTATCAAATCATGCAAATATTAATGCCGTATGTATCAAATCATGCAAATGTTAATACTTTATGTTCCAAATCATGCAAATATTAATACCGTATGTACCAAATCATGCAAATGTTAATACTTTATGTTCCAAATAATGAAAATAGTGATACTGTATGTACCAAATCATGCAAATATTAATGCCGTATGTACTAAATCATGCAAATATTAATACCGTATGTACCAAATCATGCAAATATTAATGCCGTATGTACTAAATCATGCAAATGTTGATACCGTATGTACCAAATCATGCAAATATTAATGCCTTATGTACTAAATCATGCAAATGTTGATACCGTATGCACCAAATCATGCAAATATTGATACCGTATGTACCAAATCATGCAGAGATGTAATCATAAGAATACGCTATTGTTAGTTATTAAGTTGTCGTAAATGTGTTGAAAACCCTAGAAAGTGTAACAATGCTGTTAAATGAGAAGTAATTCACAGTTGTGAACCTCAGTTTGTGGTTTGTTTTTTTTCTATTTCTAATCTTTTAAAATAACCTCAAGGTCATCTAGCCTAACTTTTCAAACTTAACATGACAATAGTTATAAGGTCTTGGAGTTATGAACTGTACATCAATTATGTCTCCTGAGTTTGGTTTTTTTGTATTTATAAAATGGTATCAAAAATGTCTTAGCATCTTATATTTTAAATAAAAGCGAGAATTTGTAAATTTCATTATTTAAAGAAATATAACCATCTTTTCTTTTATATTACTTTTATACAGAGTGTCTAGATGAAAACCGTGCCTTTCAAGATCATTTTTGTGGTAAAAGAATTACAAATAAAGCTTACTAAAGTATTTTGTCTTTGTTTTCTTTGGTCTACCACTGGGAATCAAACCACGTATGTTAGTGTTGTAAGCCCATAAACTTACCGCTGATCCACTGGGAGAAGGTTCGAGAAAGGTAAGGACGTAATTCGTGTACTTATACACAATCTTGTCTTCAATTAGTGACGTTATTCACACGTTTACTTACAAACGTATTTTTTTTTTAGTGACGTCATTCATACTTTTACCAGCCCGGCATGGCCAGGTGGTTAGGGCGCTCGACTCGCAATGTGCGGGTCGCGGGTTCGAATCCCCGTCACACCAAACATGCTTGCCATTTCAGCCGTGGGGGCGTTATAATGTGACGGTCAATCCCACTATTCGTTGGTAAAAGAGTAGCCCAAGAGATGGCGGTGGGTGGTGATGACTGAGCTGCCTTATCTCTAGTCTTACACTGCTAAATTAGGGACGGCTAGCGCAGATATCCTTCGTGTAGCTTTGCGCGAAATTCATAACAAACAAACATACGTTTACCTGCGAACGTGTCTTTAATTAATAATGCCATCCGCATGGTTGACTATTAGTATTTGAAACATTTCCACTGATAATTTAGTGACGTTTAGTTGTTTGTTTTATCTACACATTTTTACTAAAGTACTGTAACTTAAACAGGAGAAATGAATCAGTATCTTTGCAAACTAAGTACCATTTAACAAACTAAGTACCATTTATAGTTTAACATTTGAATCTGATCTTAAATAAGACGAGTTAGATCTGTTTGCTTTATAAAACATTTTTTTATTTCAACGCTTTAAAATCAAAATATTAGTTGTTTTCGGTCCGCTGAGGACATAAATTAATAATTCTGACATGAAGTGAGTTTGTTGCACTAAATACCATGTTGCCATCTACCGTTAAAAAAAAGAGATGATTTAGATGACTTCTAGAGTCATACTACGAATGCCAAAAAAAAAACAAATTAAAAAAAAAGTTGCATCAGGGCTCTCTCTCTCTCCTTCATTGAGGAGAAAAGCAATTTTTATAAGCGTTTTTTGCATTTTTTACCAGTATTTTGACCCTGTTGATGGATCTTCACCAAATTTGGCAAGATGATTTGTTGGGTCCATGCGGAGAGACATGCAAATTTGCGATTTCATATTTTGTGTTTTGCAGTTTTTATGGGCGTTTTTTATAATTAAATATAAGGGAAGCAACTTTTCATGTCCTAAGATAACCTTTTATTAATCATGAATTGACATAACTTCCATCCAGGGGACGGGTACTCCAGCGAGTATATTAATATTATATATAAAATTGGTTTATCAAAATTCGTACAGAAACACAACAATTCAGGTTCACCACAATGAATGAGGTTAGCATAATATTTCATGTCTTGTGTAAAAAAAAACAACAAAAAAATCAAATTTAAAGTAAAAGAGAGAGAACAGGTGGGTAAAAATTCTTATAGTTTTAAATAACAATTTAGAAATGTTACTTACATTAGACACAAATTCTTTCTTATAGAGATACTTGATTGTTTTGAAATTAAATATTACTTTCTACTGATAAAACATTTTCCATTTGTGATAAGAATATTACATGTTATTGTGCCATGGATTTCTTTCTAGGGTATGTCGTGGCCGAGTAGTTAGTTTGCCGAGCTATAGATTGAAGAGTCCAAGGTTCGAGACGTGATATTTCTGAACACGTTCCGTACTTTCAGCTATGTACATATTATAAACTTGAAAGTCAATCCCTTATTCGGTTTAAAGACGTGAAGAAAATTATGATTGCGGCGGATGGTGCTGGCTGGGTTGCCTTCCCTTTGTTCATTAGTTCCAATCAGGGACGGATATTTCTGCAACCTAGGAGGCCTCTGACCAAGCCATTTAGCCTAGGTACACACCGTTCAGGTTCAAATTGCTAATTACATTATATCTAATTTGTTACCCCCGGTGACTCGGCAATTAGTTTGAGGGCATATAATGCATAAAAATTGGGCTTCGATGCCCACGGTGGGCAGAACACAGCCAGCCCATCTGTGTAGCTTTGTGCTTAAAAAACAAAATCAAATCTAATTTAAGATCACTTTTCGAAAGGAAAAAGATATTGTGTGTAGAACCTTTAGCGTTGTTTCTTTTCTGTTTTTATTTTAATTATTAAAACTTGTTTCGATGAGATTAAAGTCACCTGGAGAAAAAAAAACAAGATTTATGAACTCTTTCATTCTTTAAATATGACTAAGTTACATATCAGTTTATATAAGTTCAAAATAGTTTCTGCATATATCATAGAAAATATATAACTGATACTCCTACCAGAAGGTTTTATAATCACATTTAAATAAATTAAGGAGTACAGTGTTTGAGGCCAAATCCTGATAGTATCTGTGAAAATGTTTAACCCTTGTTGCTATGAGTATACGTGCTCTCTAAACTTGTCTAATTTCAAGTTATTGAAATCGAATGTTCTGTAGATTCTTTGGAGTATTCACCCGAAAGTTAATATATACACTCTACTTTCACCAAATTCGTGTTTACTCGTGAATTCTGGAAAGTAAGATTGGATGATACCGTTAGGCTCACCTTAACCCTAATCACACAGGAGAGTCAGTGCATGTGACACAATCTTTAATTACAGAGTTGCATTCAAAATTTAATTTAAAACAACAGTATTATTTAATAAAAAGGGAAGTTAGATAAATGAACAATACTGGGACGAAGAAAAGCTAAGCAATATTCAGCTCTATGTTTCCAGCATTTAGATTTGCGCAGTCATTGTTGTAGAGCGTTAAAAACACCGTATTATTTAAAAACTTGAACTTTCAGCCAAAGAGTTCAATTTGTTGCTTTTTTTAAAGTCACGTGAACGCGCAACTGTAAGTAATGAGAAATAAATCACTTTACTAATAGGCCTGACAAGGCCTGGTTATCAGGGAGCTCGACTCGCTTTAAAATGTGAGAGTTAATCCCACTATTATTTGGTAAAGAGTAGCTCAAGAGTTGGCGGGGGGTGGTGTTGACCTTCCCTCTAATATATCGCTTCATTATTAGAGACTGCGAATCCAGGTAGCCCTCGAGCAGCTTTATGAGAATTTCAACAAATGACCTTGACTAACATCAAATTTGGGCGCAAAGGATGGCCATGAAAATATTACTATACGAGGGTTCTTCGAAAAGTTTATGGCTCGACCTTAAAAAAATGGAATGTATGATTTTTTTTTCTGATAAATATTAAGTTTGAAACTTCTTATGAATAACAAACACCTAATATATGACTTAACGAGCTTACTTTGTGTGTTGCAGATTTTCGAACTTTGTGTCATGATTAGATATTTTAGTAAAAAGAAAATGGCACCGCAATAAATCCACAAAGACA
>NW_013670209.1:7544-18164 GCF_000517525.1 Limulus polyphemus
AGCCCAAGAATCGGCGGTGGGTGAGGATGACTAGCTGCCTTCCCTGTAATCTTACACTACTAAATTATGGACGGCTATCCCAGATAGCCCTCGTGTAGCTTTGCTCGAAATTCAAAACAAACAAAACAAAACTGGTGTGCTAAGTTTAAGCGTGGTAGATAATTATGTGAAGATGATCCGAGGTCAGGTCAGCCCTCGATGCCAGCCACAACAAAAATAGTACACAAAGTTCATGATTTCGTAATATATATATATAATAGAATATGTACCATTAGAAAGTTAGCAGAGGAAGTGGGAATCGGTAAAAGTACTGTACCAAGCATTGTGAGTGACAGTTTGGGCATGAGTAAGGCTAGCGCGAAATGGGTTCCAAAAATATTGGCACCTGAGCAGAAACGGATCTGAGTTGTTGAAAGCTAATGCTCACTCCAATGGTTTCAATAGACTCGTTACTATTGATGAAACGTGGGTTCACCACTTCGACTCAGAGACAAAAATGCAAAGTTTGCAATGGAAACACCCAAGTTCACCCACCCTCACAAATCACAATGCTCTGTTGGGAAGGTCATGGCATCAATTGTTTGAGGTGCCAAAAGTGTTTTACTAGTAAATGATTATTCAAAAGCGGGTCGAACTGTTACTGGACATTGCTATGCATCCTTAATTAAGAATTTGTGTCAAGAAATTACAGAGAGAGAAAAAAAGGAACGCTAAAAAAAAATTTTTTTTTTTTTCCATCAGGACAATGTTGACTGGTTTTACAGTCAACACTTTTGTTACTTGTTTGTTTGTTGGTTTTAACACTAATCAATAGGTTCTGTTCAACACGAGAAATCAAAAACTTACCGCTGACCCACTAGGAGCGGGGGGGGGGACACTTTTATTAGAGATATGTAATTGTAAATCGTTGTCTGAACAGAGATATTTATACTTTCTATAAGATATGTTTCCATTTTTATAAAACCCATTTAAATATATATATATATTTGTTTTTAATCTAACAATATGAGGTTGCATTATAAGCCAGATAGAGGAAGGCCAAGGTAAGATTTGTTATCAATAATACCTGCGTCTTCAGTGTAAATTCTCGATACTAGAATTTTTTACTCACTGTCCAAGTTTTTAGTTTTAGCAAGGTTGCATGTGACTGTTCAGTATAACCAGATCTCCTGTATTACTGGGGTATTCTTATGGCGAATACTATGGAAACAACTACAGCTCCCCAATGACTTAGCGGTAAGTCTGGAGGCTTACAACGTTAAAACCGGGTTTCGATACCCCTGATGGGTAGCTGCCTTTTCTCTAGTATTTCACTGCTAGCTCAGATAGCCCTCGTGTAGCTTTGCACGAAATTCGTAACAAACTAAACCCCTGGTGGGCACAGCACAAATAGCCTATTGTGTAGTTTTGTGCTTAACCAACCAAACAGCAACAAATTACAGGCTAAATTTCGCTGTGTTTACTTCGATCTTATGAATCACTTTTTATTTTCAAATACTGGAAAACAAAAGACTTCGAAAGCGAAAGAAATCAAAGAAAGTAATGTAGGTACTATAAGTTGTATGACTTGAAAGCTCTTGAAAGTGAGGGTCATAGTAAATCCAGTGTTATAACTGATCACTTACTTGCATATATCTTAAGCGATTTCTTACAACTGCTGAACAGTAAACAGGTCTTCATGACTTTTACTTATTAGAATCACATCAATATAGGTAAAAACATAGATGTACTGGATAGTGGTCACTACTTAGAATAATTGGCAGCTATAGTCAAGTAAAATTCATTGATTAAGTCGTAAGTTTCGAATCTTGTCAAGATAAAATTACTACCTTTCCATTTAGTATTCCAGATTTAAAAAACGTACCACGGTAATTACATTACTAAAGAATCTAAATTATCAAAGAATGTTCATAACCGAAAAAAAAAACGTAACAAGTGCTTATTTTTATAAGCGAGAGATGGCGCTACCAACAATATTGAAATTATAAAGGCGAAACAGCAAGAAACTCTCCTATTTAGTACAGCAAATGGAAATGAGGTAAAAGGATAATATATATATATATATCGACAATCCTTTGCATCTACCATCTCGTTGCACCGTTCATTTTTCATATCTATGAGCTACCTCTTTACCTTTCTTATTTATTTAAGAAAACAATTGGATAATATAGGATAGCATTTCCTCGTAAATAACCTTCACACACACATATATATATATAACTATGTATATTATTCTAACCTTTGTAAGTAGAAACATATATTTAATTGGCTATATTGATTGACAGGATGATATTTAGTCTCGCTCTTAATACGAAGTCTGCTCCAATCAGAAGTAAATATTAATTAGCACCTAAAATAAGAATACAAAGTTTGAAACAAGTACTTTACATTATGTAACTATTGTTTGAAGAGAATGACGAAAATGTAATCACTTGTGATGTATAAAGAAGGCAGAAGGCATTCTTTAAAGGTGTATTAAAACTTCCAAACATGATTCCAGAATAAAGAAGAAATCTATAAATTATGAGAGAAGTAGGCGACAGTCATAGTTTTTTAACCATACCAAAAATCTGAATATACTATAGTTTTCTAGAAATTATTTCCACTAGTTTTAATAACTACTAACGTCATAAAGTTAAAATGTAGGGAATAAGGAGAATGGATAGAGAATATTACCTGCCATCTGTCGGAAGAATTCTAATATAATATTTGACGTCGAAAATCATACATGCTTTGAACATTTTCTGTTAAACAATATTAAACACGTGCTTACTGCGTAAATATTTCGACAAAAAAAGGAAAGATAAGATGATTTTGAACTCTAAGCTCGTGGGGGGGGGGGGGCAACACCCATTGGAACGCTCTGATCTCCCATCAGTAACCCTATTTGAGACATAGTTATTTTAATATTTGTAAACATATCTAATTGTAACTCCCACTAAGATGAATTTGTTTATTTTTTATCTCAAACTAACTCTTTGCCCCTTTATGCCCCAACATAATAAATTCTAGAAACGCTACTTGGAGCAGTAGGGCTAGGCGGTTAAAGCGCTCGATTCACAATCTGGGAGTTGTGGGTTTAAATCCCCGTTCCACCAAATCATGCTCGGCCTTTCAGCCGTGGGGGCGTTATAATGTAAAAGTATATCCCACTATTCTTTGGTAAAAAAGTAGCCCAAGAGTTAGCGGTTGGTGATGATGACTAGCTGCCTTCCCTTTAGGGACGGCTAGAGCAGATTTACCGTGCAGGTAATATGTTGACTATTTATCTTACCATTCGATACAATTGTAACCACCCACTACTTGAATATTATCACCTCTGTATAGGCGCCATCTATCGGACATTTTAAAAAATACTAATCATATTACCGAGGAGGTTAAAGGTTTTAGTTCACAAGAGAATATCAGTATCTTATTTTACCAAAGAATACTAAAACCCGAAAGGTACATGTATCACATATTTTAGCAGTTTCTTGTTCCATGTATGGTTCGGTAAAAAAAAAAAACATGACTTAATACTGTCACCGTCAAATATTTAAACTGGACTCAGAGTCACTTGTATTTGTGAAAGAGGGAATGAAAATTAAATGTGCCTTCTTTAGGCTTTGAAACACTTCCAGCGCAAATGATAAAGCACACGATTTTCTTATTATTATTTGATTACATACACAATGTTAAAAGAGTATTTGCTGTAACCTAATGTGCAAAAACAACACTTCTAAAAAGTAAAGGTTAAAATTAACAAACAGATCTAAGAATAATAACAAATAAGTTATAATATTTTATACAGTAATTAAAACGTAGCATAAAATAGCAATGGTACGTTTTTAACCCGGAGTCATGTTTCTTTTTCAAGCTCTTAAAATTAGAGACCAAAAAGACGGAATTGGAAAAACTAATTGTTACTAATTGTTCCCCACTCAACCTGATAATGCTTGTACTTAAATTAAATATTAAAGATGTGTTGTCTTTTTGTTTGTTTGTTTCTTGTCGTTGGTTTTTTTAGCACAGCTACACAACTGGCTATCAGCGCTCTGTCAACCGCGAGGAATTGAGCCCAGGATTTTAGCGTTGAAAGTCCGGAGAATTACCGCTGAGTACGGGTGTGTTTGTCAAATATTTCTGTTAGAAGTCAGAAGTAAAAACAGCAAAAATAAAAAAGAAGAAGAAGCTAAACTAACTTTTATCAACATTAAATTGTTGCCCCTTTCTTTGTATTGAAAGTTAAGACAGTGTTGACCGTATAATATGATGTTGGAAAGTGACGCAAGAGTGCTTTGAAGTGAACGTTTTTAAAGACTTTAACCTTGAGGATTTGAGTTTTTTGTTTTTTTTGGTGAAACCGCTTCTGATTTTGAAGAGATATTGCTCTAAAGAAATCTGACGGTCTAAGACTATCGTGAACCTGACCGAACGTTCCTATAAGAGTCTATTCGTAAAGATACATAATGGATTTCAAAACTACGACTGTTGTTTAATTTAAAGTATTCAGAAATTTAGAACAATCCAGAAGTTTTATTAATTTTGGCGAGATGAAATTCGGTATTTTAATGTTAAAATAGTTAAAGTTTTTCAGACTATACTAATGCATTTTTCGTTTAACAAACACGTACTAGCACTCAGTTTTAGTTGTTTATATTTTTGTTAGTTGAGCATAATGAGTTCTACTGTGAGTACATTTGTGGAACTTCTGTCATTAAATCAAAATTACCGTTTGGCTCGAGTTAAACAAGTAGATTTAGACTTAAATTAAGATATATACTTTCTATTGGGCTGGTCATGGTATAGCGTTTGTGTGTTCGTTTTGAATTTCGTGTAAAGTTTACAAGACAGTTATCTGCGCTAGCCGTCCCTAATTTAATTTAATTTAGCAGTGTAAGACTAGAGGGAAGACTGTCATCGCCACCCACCGCCAACACCTTTACCAACGAATAATGGGATTGACCGTCACATTATAACGTTTCCACGGCTGAAAGGGCGAGTATGTTTGATGTGACGGGGATTCGAACTCACGACCCTCAGATTGCGAGTCGGGCACCCTAACCGCCATACCGGGCCTGATGTAGCGGTTAGCGTGCTTGGATTATAAATCATAAAGTCCATGGTTCACGATACGTTCTCGGCAAATTTACGCTATAAGACTAACGGTCAAATTACACTCTTTGGTCAGACAAGAGTAGCCCAAGAGTTGGTGGTAGGTATTGTCGACTAGCTGCTTTCTCTTAAGTTTATCAGTTGAAAAGTATGTTAGGATATGCGCAGATATCTCTTTGCGTGGCTTTCATAGAAAATTCGGAACCAAACAAATAAAAACCCTTTCTTTACTCATTATCAGACTCAATTATAGAACTTTCAATCAATGGTGAGATACTTAAAGGAAATAATAATTCCAATTTCATTTCTTCAAAGTTTCTTGAAGACTGAACTCGACCAGAAGCCTGGTCTGTAATTAGTGTTTGCGAAAAAAAAAAAATTAAAGAAAAAACTTTCCAAATGTAACGATACTTTTATTCATTATTACTATTTGTTTACATTCTTTTTTACAACTAATCCCAAATATGATTTTTTTTTCGAAACTGTTTTCAAACTTGTTTATCTTACCCAACAAACTATTTTATTTAAATACAATAATCTATGGTATATTTCCATAATTTAATATTTCGTATTTTCAACATAGATGGTATTTTGCGCGACATCTGAGCTAACCAATTAAATCAGAGACCCCAACTGTTAATCCCTAATTTAGAACTGTTAACCAACGGAAAAGCAAACAGTCAGTAGTACTCCTAAAATCTGTGGTTTCTAAAATTAGATATAATTATATATATATATATATACTTATAATAAGCTTTCTTGATTCTTAGAAGATGGTGATTTTCGTCGCACCATTAATATTTTGGTAACAAGTATTATATAGATTCATATAAGAGTCTGTCATAGTCTAGTAGTCTAGTGCTCAACTCGAAATCTGATGGTTGTGGAATCGAAACCCATCGCCGAATATATTCGCCTTTTCTGCCATAGAGGTGTTATAATATGACAGTCATTCCCAGTTTTCGTTGTCAAAAAGTAGCCTAAGAGTTGTTAGTGAGTGATATTGATTAGTTGCCTTCCCTGTTGTCTATCATTTTAAAATTAGGGAGGACAACTAATGCCGATAGCCTTTTTGTACCTTTCCACGAGGCTCGAATAGTGAAAAATACATTATTAACCTATACAAATAACCACATAAAACTAAAAAAATATACACTATTAATCTATACAAATAACCATGTAAAACTAAAAAAAAATATACACTATTAATCTATACAAATAACCATGTAAAACTAAAAAAAAAAAATATACACTATTAATCTATACAAATAACCATGTAAAACTAAAACAAATTGAAGTATTTCTACTCTAAATATGTTGATTAGTTACTTGTTTGTTTTGGATATTTGTGCCAAGGTAAACAAGAGCTACCTATCTGCGCTAGGTTTCTCTGATTTTGAGTTGATTTTATAATGTGAAGGTATTCTTTGGTAAAAAGTAGCCCAAGAGTTGGCGGTGGGTGGTGATGACTAGCTGCCTTCCTTCTAGTCATTCACTGCTAAATTAAATTAGAGACGGCTAGCGCGAAATTCAAAACAAACAAACGCTACACCATGACCAGCCCCAAAAAAAGGAACTTTTAAGTGTAATTTAATTTGTTTAACTCGAGCCCCGTGATAGCTCGTGGACTACTCAAATCGAATAGCGTGATTGACCCGTCACTCTTATAATGCACCCACGGTCCCAAAAAGCGGACTTATGCATGAAAAAAAAATCAAATAATTGCGAAAATGAACATTTCAACTGCACTTTTTGTATAGTGTGATACTGTTTCATGCATAAATTGAATATTTCGTTCCTTCAATACTTTGGCCTGGCATGGCCTGGTGGTTAGGGCGTTCAACTTGTAATTTGTGTGTCGCGGGTTCCAGGATATGTTCACCCTTTCAGTCTTGGGAGGGAAGTAATAATATGACAGTCAATCTCCCCAAAAATGTTGTGGATGGTGTTGACTAGCTGCCTTCCCTCTAGTCTACCACTGCCAAATTAGGGACGGCTAGTTTTGCGCAAAATTCAAAATGAAACAAACAAATCTTAAATATTACCAAGTCAGCATGATAACATTATTATTACGTGACAGTCTTCCATAATTGAAATGCTGCGTCCAAATACAAAAAAATGATTACATCATTAGAACAATTTTATACTTGAGATAAATATAAAATCGTCTTGTCAACCTATTTTTCGTGTTGTATGTTAGTTTTGTGTTATACATGTTCGATTGAAATATTATTTTAATTGGGTCTTCGTTGCTGGAAATTTTTGAAATAAATTAAAACAAAATGTCGGTTCTAACGAATTAGAGTTTGTACTTAAAATACAAACTTTTTAAGATAAAGTAATTTGTGCATCATTATTCTTGAACTGCATAGATAAAACCATCCAATCCAATATTTAATGTCGCAATTGAAAAATAAGATAAAAAAAGGCGAAATAGTTTACTCGTAATTTGAAATTTAATTAATTGCAGATGTCAAAACTTGAAGATTCTAGATCTACGTGGTGCAGGGTGTGGCCTTTCTTGTGGTTAGGGCGCACGATACGCAATTTTGAATCCCCGTCGCCGAACATACTCGATCCTTTCAGTTGTGGGGCCGTTATAATGTGATGGTCAACCCCACTACTCGTTGGAAAAGAGCAGCCCAAGAGTTGGTGGTGGATGGTGTTGACTACCTGCCTTCTTTCTAGTTTATCACTGCTAAGTTAGGGACAGCTAGTGCAGATAGCCCTCGTGTAGCTTTGCGTGAAATTCAAAAGACTGTTTGTTTTGAATTTCGCGCAAAGCTACACGAGAGCTATCTGCGCTAGCCGTCCCTAATTTAGCAGTGTAAGACTAGAGGGAAGGCAGCTAGTCATCACCACCCACCGCCAACTCTTGGGCTACTCTTTTACCAACGAATTGACCGTCACATTATAACGCCCCCACGGCTGAAAGGGCGAGCATGTTTGGTGTGACGGGGATTCGAACCCGCGACCCACAGATTGCGAGTCGAGTGCCCTAACCACCTGGCCATGCCGGGCCCAAATTCAAAAGAAACCAAGTCTACGTGATGGAAAAAGAGATGCTTTGTCGTAATGTTTAATTATATTAATTAAAATATCAATGGAACTAAACAGGGCATAGGTTGACCAAATAGTAGAGCTCTAGATTCCAGAGCTAACGAGCTGCGTTCGAATCCGTTCGATACCACAAAATATTCCACGTGCTTTATGCTGTGTATGCGTTATAAGAATTATAATGATTCCCCTTAAAGTGGATAGTGGTAGGGTTTTGATAATAGGCAAGTCTTCCCTCAAAATGCGGGATGATGGCAGATATTCTTAGCAGCTTTACTATAAATACGAAACTAAAATATATGATTCCCCTTAAAGTGGATAGTGGTAGGGTTTTGATAATAGGCAAGTCTTCCCTCAAAATGCGGGATGATGGCAGATATTCTTAGCAGCTTTACTATAAATACGAAACTAAAATATATAAACGACGGAATAAAATTTCGTTTATTTTTTTTAAGTGGGAAAGGAAACTAAAAACAAACGCTACTGAACAGGTGCAACAAACACCTTAGGAACTTGTCCAGTGATCTTGTGCGCTTTTCTTTTCTGGAAGAAACGCACCGTCTAAGACAAGTCAAAACAACTCAACGCTAATGAAACTTATAGAACAGGTGCATGAAACACTAGTTAATAAAAAAAAACCTTCCAAACGTCGTGCGTGATACCACATCAGTTGAGGCTATTAAAGCACGAATGATTTAATTATGCGGACCTTTCTTTTTCTTTTTTGTTTACCTGAGATCTCCATCTGCAGTCGCAATAACAAGCACATAATATTTGAACTAATTTTTAATACTTATGCCATAAGAGGGCAGCACATATACTTTGGAGAGCCAATGTGTCTTGTTGGTTATATTTATATTTATGTATGTGAGCTAAACCTTGCTTGGTTATGTATTATTGAATATATTGTTATTTCTCACACCAGTATCATTGATTCAATCTTAGGAAAATATCAACCTCTTTCATTTCAACAACAATGAAAAATATCTTATACAGCATTACAATAAAATGTTCAACCCAATTATTTGCATATTTACTACAATGCTAGTTTGTATATTTCTCAATACAACAAGTAAACCAGATCCACATGTGTGACAAAAAATAATGTGCAAACCTGAAAAGTTTCATTTCTAAACAAGTAAGGTGGCTGATTGTCGCATCATAACTAATTTTGGATGAATCATTACATTTACAACTGATGTTCAATTCCCCAAGGTGGACAAGTGCAGGTAGCCAATTGTGTAACTTCGCGCTAAGCAAACAACAACGATGGTTATTTTCTTTCGTCAAATCTCTGCACGTTGAATAATACTCTTTATACAATGCGAGTAAATATTTTTTCATGCGAACTTGTTGGTAAAGTGTGTTTGTTTGAAGTCAAGCAGAAAGGAATACAATGGGCTATCTGTGCTCTGCCCAACACGGGTATCGAAACCCGGATTCTAGCGTTGTAATTGCGCAGACATACCGCTGTGTCACTGAGGGGCTTGTTGATAAAGTGTGTTTGTTTGAAGTCAAGCAGAAAGGAATACAATGGGCTATCTGTGCTCTGCCCAACACGGGTATCGAAACCCGGATTCTAGCGTTGTAATTCCGCAGACATACCGCTGTGTCACTGAGGGGCTTGTTGATAAAATGTGTTTGTTTGAAGTCAAGCAGAAAGGAACACAATGGGCTATCTGTGTTGTTGCTTACGTGTTATTCATAAATAATTTATACCAATCACGAGCAGTACAGGTACTTGTCGGTCCTTCCATAATTTAGAACAATCACGAGTAGTTCCAACATTTTCCTATAATAATCCATGAAAAAGTGTCAGTAGAACGTAGCGACAATCTCTTTAAATAGGCCGTAGACATATTGCAATTAAATGTAATAGTAAAAAAAAAATGACTCGCACAATAAAATGAGTTTGAGCTTTCGTTTAAACGAGATTATGGCAAGGCGCTTTCTTTAAATAGCTTAGATAATTATTGTAGTTAAATGTAACAGGTTTGAAAGGATGATTGGCAAAACAGAAGGAGCTCTTATTTTTATAGATGAATGAAATGAAAATCGGTTAATGGTGTTTGTCCAAAAATTACCATTAAAAATATCCTTTGAAGATGATTTGCCTCTTTAGTACATCTACTGTTGTCCAGATGAGCTGCAACCCATCTACTGTTATCCAGAGGAACTGCAACCCATCTACTGTTATCCAGAGGAGCTGCAACCCATCTACTGTTATTCAGAGGAGCTACAACCCATCTACTGTTATTCAGAGGAGCTGCAACCCATCTACTGTTGTCCAGAGGAGCTGCAACCCATCTACTGTTATCCAGAGGAGCTGTAACCCATCTACTGTTATCCAGAGGAGCTGCAACCCATCTACTGTTATTCAGTAGGAGCTGCAACCCATCTATGTTGTCCAGAGGAGCTGCAACCATCTTCTGTTGTCCAGAGAGCTGCACCATCTTCTGTTGTCCAGAG
>NW_013670209.1:18185-25084 GCF_000517525.1 Limulus polyphemus
CTACTAGTTAGTCTAGAGGTAGCTAAGTCAACCCAATCTACTGTTATTCAGAGGAGCTGCAACCCATCTACTGTTGTCCAGAGGAGCTGCAACCCATCTTCTGTTGTCCAGAGGAGCTGCAACCCATCTTCTGTTGTCCAGAGGAGCTGCAATCCATTTACTGTTATCCAGAGAAGCTGGTCTCGAAATGACACATTTTATGTATTATGTAACTACTGAAATAATGGTTCGACTTGTTCTTCCAAGATCGTGAGATAAGCCTAATATCCTCATTAAAAGTTGAATCTTAATTAGAAAATTTACAAAATAAACCCAAAAATAACAATACTGTTTTCTTCCATTACTTTTCGAGTTCTCACACAAAATGTTATAGATGGATATTACCAGTGTACATCATTGAAAAGGAATAAAGCTATTCGAGGGCTATCTACTCTAGCTGTCCCTAACTTTGAAGAGATAGACTAGAGCGAAGGCAGCTAATCAACGTCACCCACGCACACACGTTGTCTCTTTACCAACGAATAGTGGGATTCACCGTACAGTTATAGCACCCTCACGGCTAAAATGGCGAACATTTTCAGTGATGAGATTTGAACCTGCAACCCGCAGATCGCGAGTCGAGCGCCCAAACCGCCAGGCTATGTCATGCCGCAAAAGGATCGGTCCTTTTTTGCTACCAATTTTAACTTGTCTTTAATATTCTCAGTTTGAAAGATACTCAGTTTAATAAATAAAAAAAAACATCCTTTAAGATAGCATGAGTTGCACACGCTCTTTTTAGTTTTGAGATCGGGTGTTGGAAAAAATAGACATAGGACTATCTGAATTATTCTATGTACGTTTATCTCTTAAGCCTTGAAATTCAGTTCTCGTGCCATTGTATAAGTAAACTTTTTCATACTAACTGAACTGTTTAGTAATACAAATATTGTAATGTTTTCCTAACACGATCCATCTATGTTTCGTTGTTTTTCAGTTATGAAAACTGCAGTATTGCGAGCAGAACAATATTTATTCTACATCGTTAGTCAATATGCTTCCACTTGGGCCTTGCCAGTGTAGTAGACAAAATGTGCCCAGAACACGTGACATCTTATCTTGGTCATCATGGCGTTGAACGGTAAGATCGTGAAGGGAGAAAAAGGGGGTTCAGCTTTTCTGATGCCGCAAAAGATAAAATCCCAAACATCTGCCACAGATAAAATGCTGTCGGTTCTTGAAACCCACTGATAGTATCAATGTTCAGAACTCACTCGTTACAGACAGTATTGTTTGCTGGCACTCGACGAGCACAGATTTCCCTTCTTAAACACACGTCTACAGTTCTGCCGGTTGCTCATTTAGGCACTGTCGAAACACACGACTGTTTTCAAGCTTGCTTTTGTTCAGGATGTTTTTGTTTTTTTTGTTTGTTTGTTTCATAATGTACAGTCTAAATCCGCGAAGTTGAAAAGATAAAGCTGGCAAGAGTTTCCTTTTTTTTTCAATAAAAGCAAAGGAAAGAAAACAAAAAGTTCACCTGGCTATTATCTACTGCTTGAGCCACAACTCCATCCAATGTGCAAGAACTACGCGTTACCTTCCCAGAAAATGTGTTACTTTTCACATTTCACACATTAAATGCAACAACAATGGTAGCATATGTTGAAAATAATGTATGTACGATTGAGAAAAGAAATTACCTCAAATGTGAATGTTTAACTTGAATGTGACCATTTCGTTCAGTTTGTTGTAAACGAGGGGAGAAAAAGGTTTGTTTGATATTATGTGGTATAATAGAGCACTATATGTTCTATTAATATCCAGAAATGTAGATATGGCTTTGGAATAATAGACAACAAGACTGAAACATAAAATAAAGACCTATATAGAACCGGATATACTATAGAACAATAGACAACAAAATTGAAACATGAAATAAAGACCTATATAGAACCGGATATATAAAGGAAAATAGAATACCGGGAACTTAAAAAAACAAAATTACTAAGCACTGTTAAAGCAAAAACATTTGACTTTTTTTCCTGATTAACACTTATCGTAGGTAAGGTGGTGATTTAATAATATCCAACCCTTTCTATGCAAGGAAACGGAGTTATACCTGAACGGCAACAACTAATTAAAAATAAAATATACCCTTTTTAAAAGTTAACTCTTAAATATCAATAAAAGGAAAAAAAAACTGTTTACCTTCACCACCGTTTGCCCTATTTGTCTAACATGTAAACAGCCAAATGTGTTCTTTAAAACAATTATTTTAAATCCGTTACCAAAGGTTCTATACTTATTGGTCAATTTACCTTCAAGATGTTTTAGATAAAAGAATGTCTGGCATACAAAAAGAAGGAAATGCCGTTCAAAGCAAAGATAGAGTAGGTTTCATGTTATTACGTCGTTAAAAGCAAAGATGGAATAGGTTTCATGTTATTACGTTGCTAAAAGCAAAGATGGAGTAGGTTTTCATGTTATTACGTTGCTAAAAGCAAAGATGGAGTAGGTTTTCATGTTATTACGTTGCTAAAAGCAAAGATGGAGTAGGTTTTCATGTTATTACGTTGTTCAAAGCAAAGATGGAGTAGGTGTTCATGTTATTCGTTGTTTCTTATGTTTGTATTTACTTTCATTCGTTTTTGAATGAATGTTGCAAAGTCGCAGATCACAGCAATAACAGTTGTACACTAAAGTTTCTACGTTAAAATACCAAACATGAACTTTGAAGTACACCTTACTTGCGTATTAGACTAGGATGTTAATTTCATCCTTGAATAACACATGAATTCTATACAAGTAAATCTTAACATTAGCTATCTCATTCTATTATATTCTCTATTCTATTAGTTTCATTCTATTATAAAAAAAGAAAAAACTGAAAAAAAGGTGAAGGCCAGAAAGCACGGAAAATTGCAAAGATTGTAAAACATTAGATATAGATAAAGTTTGTTAGTTATTAAACACAAAACCACACAAGGGATCCTGTGCTGTGCCCACATCGGGTATTGAAACCCGGTTTTTAGAGTTATACGTCTTCAGACTTAACACTGAGCCACTGAGAGGAAGGCAGGTTATGGATAAAGGTCAGAAAACGTTCAAGTCCGAGAAGGATCATAAATCATTAAACACAGGGAGGGGGGCAAGGGGGCACTTGCCCCCTGGATTATAAATTTTGCGTTTTTCTAGTTATAGTTTTGATATAATTTTGTCATCTTGTCCCTCCTTAATATATCCTGTGGACGCCGTGATGACAAGGATTCGAAAGTTGATAAAGATTATTGGCTATACAAATTAATGAATCTACATACCTAGTTTTCAATGACGAAGTATATATAGTTTTACAAATCCAAACTAAGTAAGCTGTGTTTAGGTTTTGAAAAATCTACTTTTTTTTGAAACCCTTGAAAGCTTCAAAAGACATATAAGTAAGTGATGTTAGTCCAAACTAACAACAAGTAAGCTGCGTTTAGGTTTTGAAAGCTTCAAAAGACATATAAGTAAGTGATGTTAGTCCAAACTAACAACAAGTAAGCTGCGTTTAGTCAACGGTCATATAAATGTACATATTTTGACATACCACCACGTTCGAAGTACTTTTCCCGTCTTGCAGGTGAGTTGCTAGTACAATTAAAAGTTCAAATCTTGTCAGAGTCACTGAAAATTCCGATCTAAAACTTTATACCTTACTTCATCAATTCATGTGAGAGACGCTTCTCTTTTCATTTTTGTACTTTATTGCACATGTTTTTATTAAGTAGAAGAGGTTGTTATTGTTTTGAATTTCGCGCAAAGCTACACGAGGGTTATCTGCGATAGCCGTCACTAATTTAGCAGTGTAAGACTAGAGGGAAGGCAGCTAGTCATCACCGCCCACCGCTAATTCTTGGACTACGCTTTTTCCCAACAAATAGTATAATTGACCGTCACATTATAACGTCTCCACGGCTGAAAGGGCGAGCATGTTTGGTGGGACGGGGATTCGAACTCGTGACCCTCATATTGCGAGTCATGCCACCTGGCCATTGTTTCTCACCGTTAACATTTTATTATTTAGATAAAAGTAAAACTCGTTAATATAACGGGTAAATAGGTTTACACTCATGTGCCTCTCTGCTTTACTTTGTCCTTAGCTATCACTATAACTAAGTTACCGTTTGAAATGAGTATAGCCGTAACTTAAACTAAGTTACCCTTACTGTTAAGCAGCCCCTAATAAAAACTAACTCACCTTTTAGTTAAGCAGCCATTATTAGAATTATGTTACCTTTTCTGATAGGCAGCCCCTAACTGAAATAATTTACCTTTTTCTGTCAAGTAGCCCCTAATTCAAACTAACTTAACTTTTTTATTGTTAAGCAGCCCCTAATTGACACTAAGTTTCCGTTTTTGTTAAACAATCTCTAAAGAAAACTAATTTACTGTTTTTGTTAAGCATCGCTTTTATACTGTTTCTGTTGAGTGGCTCCTAATTTTAGTTTCTAACGGCCCCTAACTGAAACTAAGTTACATTAAGTAGCACGTAATTTAAACTTAGTTATCGTTTCTGTTGATCAACCTTTCAAGAAAACTAATACAAGGGGCAAGCACTCCGATCCACATTTCGGGGGTCCTTTATAGGCTGATTTCTGATATAGTCGTGTTCACATATCAATATGTATTTTAAAATCTATTCGAGTTTCATTCTCCTCAGCCTATACGTGGTATGAGAGCATATCTGTACCAGGATAAAAACGTAGACTGTCTAATCATGCTTACATTTCTAACCATGCAGTGCATTTTGTGCTTATTTCAGTGGTTTTTTAAGTAACTCTGTCTGAGCACTATATATACTCTATCAAACGTGTCTTGAACGTGAATGTTCTTAGTTACCCCCAAAATCCACTATCGATAACAAACATAATATCGCTCTCAATCTCAGAGACCAAACGAATTTTAGAACGTGAATTACGAGACTTTGCATAAGAAGGAAGTTGCTAGTTCAGAAATAACAGACCAGAAATCAGAAACAGAGCCAAATATCCGCCATTTTCCTGGACAGTCCAGACTGACCTACATAAAAAAAAAAAAATAGCGACAGTGTCAATATATCGCTATTTTCATAGACAGTCCAAACTGAACTATGTAAGAAAACAAGGAAAGTGTCAATATATCTGCCATTTTGCTGGTCAGTCCAGGCTGGGCTACGTAAAAAATAGCGACAGGGTTAACATATCCGCCATTTTCCTGATCAGTTCAGTCCAGACTGAACTACGTAAGAAAACAAGGAAAGTGTCAATATATCCGCCATTTTGTTGGACAGTCCAGGCTGAGCTATATAAGAAAGGGATTATGACCATCTGAGTTTCTGTACACTCAGACATTATAGATAGCCAGTATATTTCATATAAAAATACATTATAATAAATTTTTAAGAAAAACACTTGGAAAGATATCAAAATCTCAAAGAATTTCATCAAAAATAGGAATTTTCATTCGTCGTTAACCTTTTTTTTTCTCTCTCTCTCTCTATACATATATATATTTTAAGTTACACCTTAAAATTGAAAAGAGTAAAGCCTAGTTCATTTGAAATCCCCAAATAATTGCAAAATAACCGAACCGTGGGATATTATGAGTTCTCTAAAAGTTTATGCCACAGAAAGTCTGGTCGTGATGTTATGTCGTGATAATGCAGCAAATTGTTCACTTCATGTGTCGAGCACCGCTCAGTTTTTACGTGAAAGACGTTTATCGAGTTATATGTTCGTAGTACACGACAGCTGAAAGCTGACAACTGGTGCTAGGTGTCCCGTTGCCAAGATACTCTATACAGAGCTTCGTTTATCAAGTATTGTTAAAGAGAGTAAAGAAAGCTGTAACCTTCCCCAGCCAACATTCTCTACTCAATAACTCGTTACACGCATTATTTCACTCTAAATAGCAGCCAATCATCCTGAAGATGAACCGAAAACTTTTATATTATAGAATGTTATGAACTCTTTCTAAAAAGAAACAAAAAAACGGGCATTATTTACTGACAAAGTAAGAATGAATATCTGACGAACGGAGAATATACGGGTATAATTTCCGTGTTCGTGACAGATAAAGTTACCTACCTGGTGTCAAAAAAAGAACAAGAAAAAGAAAACAAGGATGATAAAATAAACCCTAGGGAGGAGAGAAGAATGCGTTGCATATAAAGGAGACAACGTATACTTAATTCTACGCGTATATTTAAATGTTTATGTTGCAGACTTAATCAAATGTCCTTGTTTGTGTGTTATAAGCGCTGTAGTTCTATCACAATTTATTGGTTGTCAAAATTGTTTCATTATGCAGCCTTATGGAGTTTTACATGCTTGTTTCCAATTTGTTATCTTGCAGATGTTAACTGTTACCAAACAATAGGTACTCTTTATTTTTCCTGATGAATTATATTCTATTTTCTTGATATTTTAATATCGGAAGTTCGCTTATATATATATAACCTAAAAATGCCCTTTAGGAGGATCCTGGAGGATCACAGTAGTGAGGGTCAAGAGGTAAGGAAGATTTTTCAATAAAGTTTAAATATAAACTAACGGAGCAATACCCTTACCAAGTCTGCGAAACGTTTATGTTGGTGTAAAGGGTTGAAATTTAGATACCAGATTCGCGGAGCACACACACACACACAAACTTTGAAATGGTCAAACAAATAATGCTTAACTATCTGTCGTATGTTCGTGTAACTAATTCACAGGGTGTGGATGGATCTTCACCTAAATTGATGTGGAGGTTCATTAGGTTCATACACATTTTCGGGTTTGTATTTTGCGTTTTGCGGGTTTTATGGGCGTTTTTTACCACTAATTCGACTCCTGTTGATGGATCTTCACCAAATTTGGCATGAAGATTTGTTGGGCTCTTGCAGAGATATATGAAAACTT
>NW_013670209.1:26072-36971 GCF_000517525.1 Limulus polyphemus
TCCGTCCAGGGGACGGGTATTCCAGCTAAGTGATCATAAACTGAGAATCAGTCAATCCAATACATAGAACTACAAATTATGTCAAAAGAATAATTCTGGAAGGTCGTTAATCCAAAGGTTGCCAAACTTCAACACGTCTGAAGGTCACTTAAAGCTGAATCGCACTCTGATGTCATATCCCGTTCAAGGAACTGGAACTTCCGTTATAAGATAAGCAGTATATGTGTTTCTCCCACAAACAAACGTTGAACTGCAGACGATTAGTGGAATGTCGAAATTAGTTTTCATTTAAATTTTTTGTTGTTCCCTTAGTGTGGATGTAAACCGTATTGTAAATTACTTTACAAGGTATTGTGTATTTACTTATTTATCCAAAAGAAGATTTTGTTTATTGAATTTCGCGCAAAGCTACACGAGGGCTACCTGCGCCAGTCGTCCCTAATTTTAAACTGGCTGACTACAGAGAAGGTAGATAGCTGGTCCACAATAACTAGTGCCAGCTCTAATACTGCCAGATTGAGTAGTTGGATTTGACCGTCACTCCTATATCACAACCACGACCCCCCCCCCCTCCAAATGCCGAGCGTGGTTTTTTCTTTCATATTTTTTTGGCAATAACATGAAAGCAAATCATTGGGTCGCGCGCGGTCCTTATGAGGGAGGACGAAGGAGTCTGTAGTTCATTTATATAATCATTTTCACTGCAATTGATCGTTTTATGTAATAGTTTTCCGAGTTCACCATTTGTAAGAACTGTTCAGAAATTGATTGAACAAGTCACTCTATATACAGAGAAGTATGTTGTTATTCGCTGTTATACACTTTGATGTATGTAGAATTGTGAAATCTCATTTTCTCTTCTTTATCTATGTGGTATTCTCAGTTATAGAATTATACCTCGCAAGTGAGGGGATATTTGAGGATTTAACTGATAAGGTTTAAGTAGAAAGGTAGAGATCGCCAGTTTTTTTTTACAATGAAAGGATTGATTTGCATCAGAAAACGTCAAGGACGTTGTAGTTACGAGTAGATAAAAAGTACGTTTTATTCTACTGATTTTTACTGACAAAAATACCCCTTATTTAAAAATACGAGTTACAATAAAACTTACACTTTACTTAATGTCGAACAATGACTCAAAGGCAACAATGGATAACACAGCAGATCATCTTTTCTTATGGGAAAATTGATTAACATCTGTTCTCGTAAAAAACAAATAAAAATTCCCTCGTTTACAAAGTCTAACTATATCATGGATTCCGTCCCCAGTCACCGTTTCCAGACAAGCTAAGATGAGTACTTACATGCTAATATATTTATAAATATGTCATACAAGATCACTCTCTATAGTTTACTGCACTGATTTTACTGCAGAAAGCCGTTGTGTATAGAATAGTGTTACTGTTGGGCACAGAGCCGTTCTATATATATAGACAATATTATCACTTTTCGACACAGTGTTATTCTATATTATAGAGAATACCGCTACCGTTCGGCACAGTGCTATTCTATATTATACAGAGTAAAATTGCTGTTCGACAGAGAGCCATTCTATAGTATAGAAAGTACTGCTCGACACAGAGCCATTATATATTATAGAGAGTACCGTTAATGTTCGACAGGAGAGGCATTATATATTATAGAAAGTACCGTTACTGCTCGACACAGAGCCATTATATATTATAGAAAGTACCGTTACTGCTCGACACAGAGCCATTATATATTATAGAGAGTACCGTTAATGTTCGACACAGAGCCATTATATATTATAGAAAGTACCGTTACTGTTCAACACAGAGCCATTATATATTATAGAGAGTACCGTTACTGCTCGACACAGAGCCATTATATATTATAGAGAGTACCGTTAATGTTCGACACAGAGCCATTATATATTATAGAAAGTACCGTTAGTGTTCCACACAGAGCCATTCTATATTATAGAGCGTACCGTTAACGTTAGACATAAAGTCATTCTATATTCTAGAAAGTACCGTTACTGTTCAACACAGAACCATTCTATAGTATAGAGAATACCGCTACTGTTCAACACAGAGCCATTCTATAGTATAGAGAATACCGTTACTGTTCAACACACAGCCATTCTATAGTATAGAGAATACCGTCACTGTTCGACACAGAGCCATGCTATATTATAGAAAATACCGTCACTGTTCGACACAGAACCATTCTATAGTATAGAGAATACCGTCACTGTTCAACACAGAACCATTCTATAGTATAGAAAATACCGTCACTGTTTAACACAGAGCCATTCTATAGTATAGAGAATACTGTCACTGTTCAACACAGAACCATTCTATAGTATAGAGAATACCGTCACTGTTCGACACAGAACCATTCTATAGTATAGAGAATACCGTTACTGTTCAACACAGAGCCGTTATAGTCATTAAGTTCTTTAATATTCTGAATTGAAAACTGAATAGAATTTAATGTAACTTCAACATTAACATCCGAAATGAGATTTTTCTCTAAGTCGTTACATAGATACCTATGAAACTTTTATATAACGATACACTATCGAGGTAACTCAGGAGTATTCATGAAATTCAGAAATTTAGTTAGCTGAGGTGACGAGCTGAGTTAAATTTAGGGTTAACTAAAGTTCTTAGGAAACACGAAAAACTTGAAAACCATGGAGAACGAAAACCAGTTAATAGGTGTCCTTGTTAACAACGACATAACAATCACACAGAGTTTGACTCAAAAACTCTCCAAAATAAATAAAAAGGCATTGGTAATGAATTTTTATACGGAGATAACATTTTTGAATTTTGGCCATTACGATTTGACTCTGACAAAAATCATTTACCATTTCGTATACGGAGGATTCCCTGCTGTAAAATTTCGATGACTGTTATCGTTAATGTGAAGTGGTCAGTATTTCATAAGATGAAGTGGACTCTTAGGGTAATTAATTCATGGAAGGAAATCTGTATGGTTCAAAAACCTTTCATCAGGGGGGGTTAAACACATAATATTTGTAACGAATGAGTAAACTTTGAAATATATTTAAAAAAAACATAGTATACGTTTTGTCAAAATGTTACAAGAGTCACAAAGAGTAGACGAAAAAAGAGGGGAGGGGGAGAGATGATGGGCTTAGAGTAGACGAAAGGGCAAAAAAGAGGGGGAGAAATGGTGGGCTTAGAGTAGACGAAAGGGCAAAAAAGAAGGGGAGAATTGGTGGGCTTAGAGTAGACGAAAGGGCAAAAAAGAGAGGAGCAGAAATGGTGGACTAATTAAATTGTTTATCACTCGTCTCTTGAATTTCTAGCTGGAATTTCGTAAGATCGATTGTTTTGCATTTCCCATTATATACACACTTTATGTTTGATGAACATTACCCAAACTAGAGAGTTAGCATTGTTAGATCAGATAGTTTGTAAACTAGATGGTGCGTCTGCTTGTGGTGAGTTTAGGAAGTAATGCGTGCTGAGAGATAATGTATAATTGTACGCTGCCCACAGTTTAACTGTAAGAAAGTTGTAGCGAAATCGTGCACGTTATACAGACACGTGACTCAGTGTAAATGTTAGTGGATTTTTAGATAAAATAGAGATTGTTGAGTGGTAATAACGCTTTTAAACTTTTTAAATGTCTTTCAAAATCTACAATGTTAATAACGAGAACGAAACAACGTTAAGTTTATTAGAAAATAAACGTAATCCAAATATTTTTGTGAACAAATTTACTAGAACACACGATGATGAAAAATAAGTCCCCCCCCCGTGTGTCTGCGGTAAGTTGAAGAGATTTAAGATGCTACAATCCGGGGTTCGATTTTCCGCCGTGGACGGAGCGCATAGGTCCATTGAACAGCTTTGCCCCCCAGTGACTAAGCGGTACGTCTGCAGGCTTACAATGCTAAAAACAGGATTTTGATAACCGTGGTGGGCACAACAGATATAGCTAATTATGTAGCTTTGTGCTTTACAAAAAACAAACATAAAAATAAAAGCTCATTTCACGAAGTAAAACAACCCAACTACACCCAAGACTTTATTATAAACATTTAATTATTATCTAGTGGCGTAGTTATATTTTTATTAGCCTATAATTGTAATCAACTATAATTATTTCCCTTTTCAATGGGCTTTCCTGTTTGTTTTTTTATGAAATAAGATGTTTTCTCTTTTCTTTTCCTTTTTCACAATGTGTACTTGGATTTGAGACTGTGGCCTGGCTAGGTTTAAAAGATGTTAACTGCAGGATAAAATATTCACTAGTCCGAAAACTCTCGAACTCTAGATTCTTGAAAAGCGAACATATGTTTACAATTCTATTAGTATTTATAGTAGTCATATCATAATCCTGACCCTTACGTATATTTTAAACTGAAATAATTTGCAATTAACATAAAACGTGATTAGTATCTTAATATTAATATACGAACAGATTCGTTTGGATGTTTTCTGAAAGTGTCACAATACAAAATTATTCTGTATAAAGATACGTTCTCAGAATGTATAGATGATAGTGTATCTTAACAGATATAAATATTAAATTATCAACTGAACACTTGAACGAGTTTTAAACACAACCGTAAGTATTAAAACATCAACTGTAAAAATAAACATAAATATTTAAACTATGAAATAAACACTTGGAGTCAGTTTTAAACACATACGTAGCTAATGAGACATTAATTGTATACTTTGAACCAGTTTGTTTCAAACACACAGAGAAAAATATCTCACTTTTTTCCAACAAACAAGATGCAAATATTAAATATAAAGAAAGACCAATTTGCACTCTTCCCTTTACAGGGGGGTTTTCCCCAGGAAACTTTACTTGTACAAGGAAAATCATTAACTGCCTCTCCGATTGTAAAAGTGCGAGCAAAACCTAAATATGTTTCTTTCATTCAAGTACATTACACGTTAAAGTTTGTGGTTTTAACTATACAATGTTAACTCGCTTTTATTTTATAGCGAATAACAGTGGTGGAAACGTAAATATTTTAAACCCTTTTCTCCTTCTCAAACTGTCGTTCTAGTTCCTGCTCAAAGTTAAACGTTTCAAGTGAAAATTCGAGGGTCATTTGATGGCTCGCACAATATTTATAACGTTGCGGTTTCTTAAAAAAAAAGAACATTAATTAAGCAGAACAGCTTTGATAATGAGTTTCGTATATCATGTACAGGTTATCAAAAACACGTGTACATCGTAGAGCTGTTCGTGCTACGCTCGAGTCAAACTTTTCTTTGTTCATTGAAACTCACTTGCTTAGCAGCAATGACTCTTCGTGTACATCTGGTATCTTTAAACTTAAGAAAACATGATGAACGGAAATAAAGAAACTTGACATAAGATGATTTATTCAACAATGAACATGTTCTTAGAATATCGCTACAACTTGCAGCAAATGTGTTTACGCGTTATTTCTATATCATATTTAGAAGGTTCCAGATTAACATTGATTTTTAGACATTAACTGGTATTTGTTTCACTACCTATTAAAATAATCTTGCTGATTTTATTAATTGTGGCGCCATTTTAACGATCATGAACACAATCAGATTGATGTTCTCGTGTTTTTACATTACTTCAAGTTTGCTCACAAGTTAAGAAGAAATGGTGTTCTGCATTGAAACTCACGCGTTTTAGTTAAATATTTATACACGTATGAACGAGTTTACTTAGAAAAGAAAAACATACAGCGTAAAATGATATATATATGAATACAAATCGAGAAACGTGGGAATGGATAATTCAGAATATAAATATTATTCTCATAGATATAAAATCATTAGTACAAGAAACACGTTTCTAAAGTAAAGTTCCGACAAGCTCACCTTATCATCTAATAATTCCTGGATTAAATAAAACCATTAACTCATTATTTACAAATCATGGCCACTTTACGACCAAATAAATTCTGAAGAATGGCATAAGAAGATGTTTGAAGCGATTTTTCATCGTTCGAGAGGAGCTCAATTAAATAAAGTTTCCTAAAAGCTGCGAATCCCTAAGAAAGTATTAGCAGGTTGTTTTAACTGTCACGTCTGTGAAAATACCAATCAGAATTAATCTGAATTCTCACTCAGCAGACTGGATATCTATTTTTGTTATATATATATATATATATTACACATTCCAATACATACAACATACTTTTTGTATCTGACTCGAGAAGAACTTAAAAAAAGTATCCTCTATGTTTAGAACAAAATTTAAAAATAATTATTTGCATTAAACATGAAAAATAGAGGAAAGTCAACCTTTAAATCACAGTTACATGTTTGCACTAAACATGAAAAATAGAGGAAAGTTAACCTTTTAATCACAGTTACATGTTTACACTAAACATGAAAAATAGAGGAAAGTTAACCTTTTAATCACAGTTACATGTTTGCACTAAACATGAAAAATAGAGGAAAGTTATCCTTTAAATCACAGTTACATGTTTGCACTAAACATGAAAAATAGAGGAAAGTTATCCTTTAAATCACAGTTACATGTTTGCACTAAACATGAAAAATAGAGGAAAGTTAACCTTTTAATCACAGTTACATGTTTACACTAAACATGAAAAATAGAGGAAAGTTATCCTTTAAATCACAGTTACATGTTTGCACTAAACATGAAAAATAGAGGAAAGTCAACCTTTAAATCACAGTTACATGTTTGCACTAAACATGAAAAATAGAGGAAAGTCAACCTTTAAATCACAGTTACATGTTTGCACTAAACATGAAAAAAAGAGGAAAGTTAACCTTTAAATCACAGTTACATGTTTGCACTAAACATGAAAAATAGAGGAAAGTTAACCTTTAAATCACAGTTACATGTTTACACTAAACATGAAAAATAAAGGAAAGTTAACCTTTAAATCATAGTTACATATTTACACTAAACATAAAACATAAGAGCACATGTAACCAATCTGTTGCTGTTAGAAATTTAGAAAGAGAGGGAGAGAGACGTGGCACTGTTTGTTTCTGATCTCAGTCGTTTGTTGTTTTATATTGAGCTTTTAATGTCAAAATTAACGAAATCCCGTATTTCATTTTTACGTAAATATATATTGCTCGGTAAAGTTGATCTGTCTCCACTAAACCTAAGTTGTTGTAGTGTCATACAATTAATTCGGACGTTAATAATCCAATTCTTGCGTGATCCATAATTTATAAGCTACGTTGCGTATAGATTCTTTTAGTGGTCCAAACTAGAAATATTTCGTGACCGACGAGACTAATTGGTGAAGTTGTCTCCGGTTTTTCCGTTCCTTAAATGGTTCCATTCTTCATCAGTCGTGAGCATTAAGCTCACATATGACTAAATAATAACAAACTTTGTAACAATTTGAAAGATACTAATAAGGTGGAGAAAGTTCTAGAGAAAGAGGTTGAGAAAGGATAGATGAAGATGGAAAGGGGTCAGGGGGTGACACGATGTGATTAAGATATACATTGTTATCTCATATATCTATGGGTAAAATCATATACTTTTAAACACAAGCACGAAACAATGATATCGTAGCTCCCCCTTTCGTTGTTAGCACAAACCATTCATTGTGTAGCTCCCCCTTTCGTAGTTGGTGGTAATTACGATTCAACTGACATCTTTGAAACAATAATGACGGCTTTTTACTAGTGTTCCCGGTCACATATGATCATATTAACTCTACCAAATGATCTCTTAGAGCGAGAGTACCACATCATTTAGTGTATTAGTTTTTTGTTTTTTTTTAAAAGGAGTGTGCTAGTTATCACAATGATAAATAGGCGGGTTGTAAATGTTCAGATGATGTGAAGGGTCCTATATATATACTTACTGCATCGCGTGGTTAAAATAAAGAGGTAGACCTTTAAATACGAAAAATAGAACTGTAGTTAAACTTGTCACCCATACCTATAATTTAGAAGAACCTCAACTATGTCCTACCTGTTTTAACATGAATAATAAGGAGCATAATTATATGGTGAAATTATGTGAGCCAACCCAAACTTTTATTTGGAGAACTTCATCTGCGGTTCTGGTTCACATGTAAATCGTTTCTCGTTAGAGAATCTCTGTACGTATTATAAAGAGTATGAAGAATGTTGATGATGATGATGAAGTTCAGTTATTGACAATTGTGTTCTATTACGATTTTCATCAAGTATTCTTTTTCCCACATGTAAATTATTACGAATCCATGCTTTATTCTGGTTTGTTTTGTTTTTGTAGTTAAGGATAAAGCTACACCTGTACTCTGCCCACCACGGATATCGAAACCCGTTTTCTAGCGCTGTAAGTCCGCAGACATACCGCCGTGCCACTGGGGGACGTTTTTCGAAAGAGAAAGCCAGAGTAACTGTTGAGTGTTATTTTATTTATCTAATTTTTACTCGTTTGTATAATGTATTGCTGCTCCCCTCCTAAAAAAAACTTAAATACTACTCCTAATGATCTCTCTACCGCTACAAACGTTTCTCAAAATAGATTTCGAAATATTTGTAGAGAAAAACAGATTGTAACATTTACTTCAGAAAACTTCTTAATTTATAAATGTTACAGATCCTGCATATAAATATTCTAGATCTTACACACAAAAAGTATCTTCAGGAGTAAAAAAAAACAGTTACACAAATTATAATGGGAAAAATAATCAGAGTATGTCGACCCACAATTAGAACATGTCATGAAGATAACTGGGATATGTCGACCCACAATTAGAACATGTCATCAAGATAACTGAGATATGTTGACCCACAATTAGAACATGTCATCAAGATAACTGGGATATGTTGACCCACAATTAGAACATGTCATCAAGATAACTGGGATATGTCGACCCACAATTAGAACATGTCAAGAAGATAATTGAGATATGTCGACTCACAATTAGAACGTGTCACCAAGATAATTTGGATACGTCGACCCACAATTAGAATATGTCACCAAGATAATTGGGATATGTCGACCCACAATTAGAACATATCATGCAGATAACCGGGATATGACGACAGTATAATTAGAATATGTCACCAAGATAATTGGGATATGTCGACCCACAATTAGAATATGTCATAAAGATAATTGGGATGTGTCGACCCACAATTAGAATATGTCATCAAGATAATTGGGATATATCGACCCACAATTAGAATATGTAGTCAAGATAATTGGGATATGCCGACCCCATAATTAGAATATATCACAAAGATAATTTGGATATGTCGACACCATAATTATAATATGTCAACAAGACAATTGGGATAGGTTGAAAGTATAATTAGAACATGTCGTCGACGTAATTTGTACATATCGAAACCATAATTAGAATATGTTATAAGATAATTGGGACATGTCAACAAGAATAAGTGTTGATGAAATTTACACCTATCATCCCATCAAAAATGTCCAATTGTGAAGCCTTGCGTTTGAAAAACAAAACGAAAACAACTCATCGTCCTCTTTAATAAATTCAGGCATTGTTCATTGAGTTCATATAAATAAATAAATTATGAAACGGTAAGTCTGGATTCGCCGTAAACCTGTGTACATTCTATTGACGGTTCCGATTCTCGTGGTTGAAATTATGACTCTGGGATCTGCCTACCCCCCATATTACCCCTGGTGATCCTATGTAGGACTACACAAAATACTGAGAAACTGTTCTAGTTGGTATGAAAGGGAAAGTGATCATGATATTTGTTTATACTTAGCGTTCATAATTTTCGTTTTATTTACATTTATATTTGTTTCTGAACAGTACATTCTTATATTGTAGTAGTCTGAATAGTCTGAAAAGTTTTGGTACTAGGAGTCACGGTTTAATCCTTTAGCTCAGTTCATACAACCATTTCGTGGCGTTTGAGACAAATGAATCCCATTTCTGAAAGATGAGAAATTGATTACTACGGAGGTGAGAAAGTGATAATTACAACAGAAAAATTGGGGTGTAGTTAGTGGTCTTTCCATGTCCCTAAGATCAAGCTCGAGGATATGTTTTGTTTATGAGAGGGAGGGGGGAATGAGGTAGTTTCAATGTTAAAAAAATTAAGAAAGTTTCTTGGGGAGTAACCCTTTAGCTAAATCGATAGTGTTCACTTGACGCCAGTAAGTTTCTAGGTCACCAAAAGTAAAAGTTAAATTACAACAACACTACAACATCATATATTCCGTGAGGTACTAGCTAATTTTTTATTTTTACTTAGACAAGTCAGTGTTTTTTGTACGTGGTTTTTATGTACTTGATGATACCAGTTAACTTTGGTGGGATTGTTTTGTATTTTATTGTATTTTAGTCTTTCAAGACAAAGCTGCTAAAATAGTTAATTTGAAATCCAAAGTCCTAATAGTCCTTAGGAAATCCTGTAAAACATATTACACAACAAAATTATATATATTACAAAAGCTTACGTCATCTAGAAGATGAAGATGAAAACATCATGCTTTTAGTAAGGACAAATATTAAAGAAGTATGAATAATCTAGCTGTGCTATAATAGATAAGGGCAAGGTTTAAATAAATTACAACTGTATTAAAACATGGATGCAAGGCATAGGGGACATTTCAAAGCCATAGCAACATGTTTATAAAAAAACACAAAAAAAACAACTAAAAACTGTATTAAAATATGGATGCAAGGGGACATTTCAAAGCCATAGCAGCATGTTTATAAAAAAACACAAAAAACTAAAAACTGTATTAAAATATGGATGCAAGACGTAGGGGACATTTCAAAGCCATAGCAACATGTTTATAAAAAACACAAAAAACTAAAAACTGTATTAAAATATGGATGCAAGACGTAGGGGACATTTCAAAGCCATAGCAACATGTTTATAAAAACAACTAACAAAAACTAAAACTAGTATTAAAATATGGATAGCAAGGCGCAGGGGACATTTCACAGCCATAGCAACATAGCTTAAAAAAAAA
>NW_013670209.1:36992-42801 GCF_000517525.1 Limulus polyphemus
TATAAAAAACTACTAAAAACTAAAACTAGTATTAAATAATAGGATAGCAAGACGTAGGGACATTTCAAAGCCATAGACAACATAGTTTATAAAAAACACTAAAAACTAAAACTGTATTAAAATATGGATGCAAGACGTAGGGACATTTCAAAGCCATAGCAACATGTTTATAAAAAAACACAAAAAAACTAAAAACTGTATTAAAATATGGATGCAAGGCGCAGGGGACATTTCACAGCCATAGCAACATGTTTATAAAAAAACACACAAAAAACTAAAAACTGTATTAAAATATAGATGCAAGACATAGGGGACATTTCAAAGCCATAGCAACATGTTTATAAAAAAACACAAAAAAAAATAAAAACTGTATTAAAATATGGATGCAAGGCGTAGGGGACATTTCAAAGCCATAGCAACATGTTTATAAAAAAACTAAAACTGTATTAAAATATGGATGCAAGGCGTAGGGGACATTTCAAAGCCATAGCAACATGTTTATAAAAAACACACGAAAAAACTATAAACTGTATTAATAGTTGGTTGCAAGCAGTAGGAGGACATACCAAAACATGATTACGAAAACCATAAAACTACAATAATACTTGGGTGATATACCAAAGCTATTGCAACATAATTCCAAAAACCATAATAACAATTGAGAGGTTTAAAAAATTTAATGAAACAAGAGTCGAATGCAAGACTGAGAGAACAATTGATTATAATACACAGAAAACCCAAAACTATCAGATACAGTCGAATTCAAAGTTTCGAAACCTCAAACCTATGAGTAATGACTGAATCAAGGACCTATAAAAGCTAAAACCACAACAGTTGGTACTTACAAATAAACATTTCGAGTTATGAATTTGAAATATTATCATAATTATTTGCAGGACATTGCAAAGACATTAAGAAGTAAGTGTATTTCTTTTACCCCGTTTCTTAACGAAACGTCAGTCGTAGAGTTTAATAAGAAGTGGAGATATCCAAACGTAAAATCAGTAATAAAAATCAATAGAGTTTGGTTTGGTTAATTGAAGCTTTGTTTACAGATAAACCAAATAGTAAGTTTTTTAAAACTTAATACGTAACTATAATACGTAACGGTTTTGTTCCATCATTCAGTTGTATCCACCTGACGATGCTAGGTAAACCTAGCGAAACGTAGTGTTTTTTGAAAACTATAAAGATTTTAGAAACATATAATTGTTTTTTTATCCTTAAATAAAACTTTAATTTTCATGTTACCGGTTTTTTTTATATTTTAATTCAGTTTGGATTGTTTGTTGTTCAATGCAAAGTTACACATTGGATTATCTGTGCTCTGCCCACCACGGGTATCAAAACCCGAATGTTAGCATCACAAGCCTTCAGAGTTACCACTGAGCTACGAGGGGCAAAGCAATACAGCTAAAATAAGACATGGCTAAAAAACGTATTGTAATGATGGTGTCATCACAAATGAAAAGTTGAAAACCCTGTGCTAGTGTTTGTTTCTATCCTATTTTAACTGTTTTAATTTTATAATTGTAGTGTTTATTTTTTGACACATGACATTCACCCTACAGCTAGAAATATTCCTGTTATTAATGGATTTTCAATATGAACTGGGATTTTTACACTATTTCTACACGTCGTTATCATAAGTACGGCAGTGCTTATAGTATGAATGAGCCAGATATGCAATGCAAATTAAAATCTTCAACAGCATGTAAACAAAACTTTATAAGCACTTTACACACACTGTTGAATAGTAAACAAACCAACTGTAGAGTAACGAACCATCAAATCACTTGAGAAAATCAGTAGAGTAAAAAGATAAATTTCACAAAACCACAAATTTGTCAGTCTCGCTGACTGACTGACCAACGTTGTCGAAAAGACATGGCTCTCTCCTGCCTTCACCTTATGCAAATCCAAATGCACGTGATTGAATTACTCTATCTTGGCTAAAAGAGTTTTACTTATAACCTTGGTAATAACAAATAATAACAATAACCATTTTGCAACACTACTAACGAGCTAACAATATACTGGTAGCCATATCCTAAGATTACAAGTGAGTTATCAGAAAACAACCTGCCCCATATCACCTGTGGGTGCACGACTGCTTATGCGCACGCGCTACGTGATCAGCCTGCAGCTGTATCAGCTAGATAAAAATAATGTAGATTCTCTAGATCTAGGTTCTAACTGTGATCTAACCTTTGAAAGTGAAGATTTCAGTTCTATACATCTCACTCGAGGTTCTGTGTTGGACAAAGCAATTCTATCATAGCAGTCGGTGCCTAAGACGTGAGCCTCCTCCGCGAGGACGGACGCTACCACTGCTAAAACCCGACACAACTTTGCTCGAGCTCTCTGGACTGAAAACAATAACAATAAGTTGTATAATTTACCTTTGCATTGTTTTCAAACTAAGTGTGACCTATTGACATCTAAGGTTGTACTTGAAGCAGTGCATTTTTTTTAAATATGCTTTTCAAGGAAAGAAAACGAGAGAAAGGGGGAACATATTTTGTTGATAATCTTGAAAAGTATTTGTTCCAGTGAAGAGAGTAATATTGCAAGAATAGAGAGAAGGTTAGAAACAGTAATGCTGAATATGCGAAACAATCCTTAGCCATTAATCCAGTCAAATAAAAAGCTGCCATCCTGGCTAGATGGAAGAAAAGCTATAGGAAAGTAAAGCTTCGAGAAGGATAGACCTAGAGCCTAGTTACTATCTAGACTTAGTACCAAACAAAGCTATGAGACAAGTGTAAAAAAAAAATTAAGTAACAAACTAGGAAGTAAGAATGAGAGCACCATAAAGTAAGGAAACAAGGTAGGAATGGGCCCAAAAAACATTGCAACACTTGGTGTTTTTTGACAAGGGGCAACCTCAAAGTGGATGTAGCTATCATTCCGCCCATTCATAATTCGTGTTTTACTTTGAAGTTTGATCCAATTATAGCCTTGAATTGAGTTTTATCAGTAGCTAATCCTTTCTAAATACTTAACAAATTTAAAAATTTCAAATATCAGCGGTTTTGGTATTATTCTTTTGGCCCACACCTTAACATTCAGGTAGCTATTATTTTCCCATAAGCAAAGTATGACTATTAGAGCTTCCTGACTCACTTCCGACATAATTTCTTCCCGCCTTATTATGTGATCCATTTTGTTAGGGTCACGTAAATATATTATATACATGTATTTGTACTTGGTTGCTGAAACAAAGTTTACAACAGAGAAATTTAGCTATATCCTTGGTAATTGTTCAAACTAAATTACCAAGTTACAAAAATCACACGAAGTAGGAATGGACGGAACGATATCTACACCCACTTTGAGGTTGCTTCGTATCAAAAACCACTAAGTGTTGTAATATTATTCCCGCCCATTCCTTCCTTGTTTCCTTACTTTTTGGTGCTCCCATTCCTACTTCCTATTTGTTATTATTCAAACATGTTTTACACTTGTTCTAATAGTACGAACGAAAAGGAATGCGAAGGACTACAGGGGTCGTTGTGACATTCACACGGTAATTAACTGCATGGTTTTCACCAGTTTCTTTGAGAGAAATAACTAGATCTTTTCGAAAGAGTATAAAATGTTTATTATTGTCATTATTAGTGAGCTTACAGTCTTTAATAATAAAAGCTAAAAGCTATATGTACCAAGCAGATAACTGCCGAGTTAAAAATGAAATAATTATAACAAGAACACACAAACATGAAGAAAAAAGAAAAAATTAGTCGTTATGATTTAAAATACGTTATTTACCAGTTTTACATGATAAGCTAAACGCAAGATATAAGAGTGATTGACCTTAACGCGTTCGCTGCCGCATAATAAATTTAGCATAAAAAAATTCACACTCAAGAGATACCAAGGAGCAGTCACAGTGTCCCAAACTCATATGTCTCAAGAGAAATTTGGCTTTGAAACATAATTGTTTGTGACCCACCGGTGTGTCACGTGGTTCATAACTAAAAGTCGGCTGTGACCCACAGGTGGGGCACATGGCAGCAAACGTTTTAATTAAAATCATATATAGTTGAAAATAATAATTGTAAGTTTCATATGCAGTCAGTATAAACAATAACAACAACAAAAACATATAAAACTCAAATCGAATACTGATAGTATCGATTTTCAGCGTCATGTGTTTTATTAATAGACCATAGTTCCAGTTATGTACTGACGTGTACGAACGAGTTGCAGAGGCTAATATTTCCAACTAGTACACATCTTACAGGTTGATATTTTCTCTACGTGTTCCTTACTTTACTCTATCAGCTATTACACGTATTCTTGTATGTTCCTTTGAGCACGTTGAGTTGTTTATTCCCGATAGCAGTAGATGTAAAAAACGGAGTCTGATAAATTTGTGTTACAGAAGAAAGGAAAGTGCAGTTTTATCTGATTAAGAACATGGTATAATCTAACAAGAGTCTGAAGTGATGAATGTTGTTTTGTAATCTTTAAATCGGTGCCTGTATAGTTACTTGCTGCTAGACCATTTACCTTGCCTCTTGAGTTCGTTATACACCCTACGAATGAATTGAGGCAACACACTGGAAAGATGAAATCTCGAAAAACACTGCTGTAGAACATGACTCACAAACATACGGTAACGGAATGTTATTCTACATACTATGGGTATAAATAGATTAACTTTCAAGCATATGAAACCTAATTTATCGAGGCATAAGGCATGGTGAAAGTTTGAATAATATAAAGTTAAAAACCTATTATAAGTCATGTACAAAGTTTCAACCACCGTATGATACAATATATTATAGGTCATGTACAAAGTTTCAACCACCGTATGATACAGTATATTATAGGTCATGTACAAAGTTTCAACCACCGCACGGTACAATTTGAAACTTTGTACATGACTTATAATATTCACCGTATGGTACAATATATTATAGGTCATGTACAAAGTTTCAACCACCGTATGATACAATATATTATAGGTCATGTACAAGGTTTCAACCACCGTATGGTACAATATATTATAGGTCATGTACAAAGTTTCAACCACCGTATGATACAATATATTATAAGTCATGTACAAAGTTTCAACCACCGTATCGTACAATATATTATAGGTCATGTACAAAGTTTCAACCACCGTATGATACAATATATTATAGGTTATTATATGTTTAAATCACTTGGAAACTACTATTGGGTAAAATATAATTATTAGTAAATATAAAAATTTATATTTTAAAAACCATACGTTTTGTGTAGTAATTAAAATAATACCGAATGGATTTTTGTTTATGCTTTGTTTTATTATTATTCGTATTATTACTTTTAGTTTAATTAAATTTTACGCTTAATATAATTTTTAAATGTATTTGATCTCTTTGTTGCCTTATCTTCTGAGTAACGCTATGATCGGTCAACAGTATTAAGCATAAAGTTGTGTCCTGATGTAAAGTGTAAGATTGTTAATATGATCGGTCATCAGTAGTAAGCTTTAACTTGTGTCCTGATGTAAGGTATAAAAATTGTTTTTTTGATCGATCAGCAGCAGTAAGCCTTAATTTGTGTCCTGACGTAATGTATGAACTTGGTACTATGCTCTATCAGCAACGCTAAGCCTTCATTTGTCCTGATGTAAAGTACAAGATTATTAGTATGATCTGTCATCAGCACTAAGCCTTAATTTGTGTCTTGATGTAAAGTATAAGGTTATTAATATGATCTGTCATCAGTACTAAGCCTTAATTTGTGTCTTGATGTAAAGTATAAGGTTATTAATATGATCTGTCATCAGTACTAAGCCTTAATTTGTGTCTTG
>NW_013670209.1:43710-70156 GCF_000517525.1 Limulus polyphemus
ATTATTAGTCTCAAAGTGGGTTCCTCGTCATCGAAAAAGTATGAGGTTATTAATATCAAGCCAGGCAGACTTCAAAACCAGGAACTAGCAAGTAATTTTGAAATTGATACAAAACGGTGAGTAATTTTTATAGACACATTTACACCAAAAGATAACGAGCCTTATTCGTAAACAGATTTTATCACAATTATTCTTTGGCGTCATGTGATCAAAGCAATTTTTCTATTTCTGTAGAAATGGGCGTGGTTTAGCTGTGGGCTTGCCCGCATTATGAATTCGAAGATTAATCGTGGTCCGTTTTCACAAAAACATGCTCCGCACTTTGTGCCGTGTGTTATAAGTGCAACCACCATTCAGAGCTGGCGACGAGTATTATTTCAATTCAGGATTAGGAATGATTATGCGCAGACAATCCGTTAGGTAACTTTTCGCTCAATTCCGAAACAAACAAACATACTCCCCCCTCTGTCTTGATCGATTGTGAGCTTAAACTGACGGCAAACAATGAAAGTTGTAATATATGTACGATGAAACTGAAAAACAGTCTATTGAGCATTCCGTGGATATCCTATTCTATCAAGCCATTATCTTCTTTATGATGTAAAACCTAAGAAATTCTAAATTAATCACACAGTCCTCACAGGTGACAACAAATTGTAGACGGATAAAAGTAGCAAAGAGTGTTATTTTAGTTGCCGAGTCATGTATAGACAAATAAAACTAGTTATAAGTGTTATTTTAATTGTCGAGCCCTTTACAGACACATAAAACTAGTTATAAGTGTTATTTTAATTGTCGAGCCCTTTACAGACACATAAAACTATCTATGAGTGTTATTTTAGTTGTCGAGTCATGTATAGACAAATAAAATTAGTTATAAGAAATATTTTAGTTGCCGAGTCATGTATAGACAGATAAAACTAGTTATGAGTGTTATTTTAGTTGCCGAGCCTTTTACAGACACATAAAACTATCTATGAGTGTTATTTTAGTTGTCGAGTCATGTATAGACAAATAAAATTATTATGAGAAATATTTTAGTTGCCGAGTCATGTATAGACAGATAAAATTAGTTATGAGAATTATTTTAGTTGCCGAGTCATGTATAGACAGATATTACTAGCTATGAGTGTTATTTTAGTTGCCGTGCAGTGTATAGACAAATAAAACTAGTTATGAGAGTTATTTTAGTTGCCGAGCCATTTATAAACTAGCTATGAGTGTTATTTCAGTTGCCGAACCATGCATAGACAAATAAAATTAGCTACGAGTGTTACTTTAGTTGCCGAGTGCTATTAGAAAAAAGAAAATAAAACTCGTTAGATGAGTATGATAAGGTTTGATCACATCGATACTTAGACGTTAATAACTGCAGTATTTCAAAGAGATTCATGAGGTATGATACCCGAATGTTCATGTAAGTTACTTGAAAGAACATTTGCATCTATAGGCATTTGAAGCTGAGCGATACGAGCTAAAGACTGCCACTTAAGAAAGAATTAAAACTGATTATGGGGTTTTACCGAAGACAAAGCGCCATGAGCTTGTAATGGAGATTAATGATAATTCCACTTCAGTAAAGGAGTGGTAAGGTAAATTCGAAACGGGGAAGGCATCGTTGAATGTTACCCGACACGTATTTACGATTATAAGTGTGTAGATTTAAAGTCGTTAAATCAGTGACTTGAATATATATGTTAAAACTATGATTTGTGCGTGTGTGTGTGCATACGTTGTGCCTTCTTAATACGTCGACGTAATTTTTGAAGTGTTTGTTTTCGACATTGGAATGTTGAAAAAAATAGAAGAGAAACAAATTATAGCATGCAGAGAAGAAATCATCGCTCGAGGCTTCTTAGATTTTATAATTTCTTTCGACATTTAGATACAGTATCTGCATTTGTAAAATAACTATAGCAAAAAATAAGTTTACAGCATATAATCAACTATATACACATGCTTCCACAGGTGACAGCGAACTATACAATATTTTACATCACGTACTTCAAGCTATAATAATTTGCAGATCACATTGTTTTATAATTTCAGATGTCGTGAAAGCTAAGGTATCTTTACATCCTTTCGGAATGCTGCATCTCGTAGTGATATTCGTTTCCTTCATACAAACAATTGGATAAAATTTGATAAAGTTTTAATTCACTAGCAAATAGGAGTTAGGATAGTGTTGTGTGGATAAACGGAACAGGGGTTTTGAAAGCTTTTTCTTGAAGCATATGTTTGGAACATAAGCTTGAGCACTTTTAAAAGGTAAAATCATATTGCAAGAGGAATTGAATAGACTTCTTAGTGGTGCTTGAAGCGATATATATATATACCATGGCTAGTCACTTTATTAGAACACGACATGCACTCATGTGACAAACACTCCAAATACTTGCATATGCAAAGGTGACTGATCATGTGAAAGCCAAGTGACATCTTCAGCTTTATAAACGTAAAAAACACAATCATATTTCATTTAACGTAAAAGACAATGGAGAAGACCACCGATATGTAAGATCTTATAACAGGCACGTTAATGTGTGTTCGTCTAGCAGGGGTGCCGTTATTAAATACCGTTTCTGTGACCGGCTACCCAAAGTCGTTTGTAATCAGCGTCTATCAAGACGTGTTGATAGACGCTCGTGTTGTCCACCATGATTTCCAAGATCGTGCCATTGACTCCAATTATATTCTTTAACTAGTGCTATCATTAGAACTCAATTCAACTGAGTAATTTAGGAATGAGCTCGAATGTCACACATGCCATTGTTTTCCTCTTATCACAGCTATGAATCATTTTATTTATATATCCTTGAAAGAATAGACTACTATAAAAAAAAAACAAGAAAAGAATTTTGTAGATTTTCGTCTCCACTCTTGAGTCCAAACTATTGTTGCGGGGGTAGTGGCTCAACACGGTGGGATCTTAATAAAATAGTCACTCAAATCTGCAATTTTGTTTTATACCAATCACTTATAAAATATTTATTCAAATCCATCAAATAACACCTAAGCTTTTACTGCACTAATAAAAGCTGAACTAGCTCGAAACAACATTTCCCAGCCTTGGATCATAATATTCGATTCTTTTCCCGCCCTTTCAGACGCGAGGGTGTCATAATGTGAAGGTCAATCCCATTCTTCTGTGTTAAAGAGTTGGTGGTAGGTGGTGTTGACAAGCTGATTTTCTTTTAATCTATCACTTCTAAATTAGGGACCGCTAGCGAAGACAGCCCTCGAGTAACTTTCTAAGAAATTGAAGAAACAAATAATTCATATATATTTTATTTTATTTTTCGCGCAGAATCAGACATTAGCGAGGAGTAACACATTTCTAGAAGAAACTAGACATTATATAAGCTAGCATGTTTCTAGTAGAAACTACACATTGTGAGGAGTAACACATTTCTAGAAGAAATTTAACGTTAGGAAGGGTTAGAGAAGGAAACACGTTTTAAGATTGAATAACTGAGTTGTAAAATTATATCTCAAAAACTAAGGACGATCTTTACACAGCTTTAATTTTGTTTCAAATAACATCTTCGCAGCTAAAAGTTGCATGTAAATTAAGTAATGTTATATAGGAATCTCTAGATTGATGCTGATATACCTTAATTCTATTACGTAATGCACCCACATAGAAAGTGTGAAATCTATAAGAGAACGTGGTCATGGGTGCTATATTTCTTACTAATTTTTAAAATTCACACCGTGGAATATTTTCCTTTTTTCACTAACTCATAGATGTATCTCTCTCGTCCCGTTTCTTATTATTTTTTAAAATTCACACCGTGGAATATTTTCCTTTTTTCACTAACTCCTAGATGTATTTCGCTCGTCCCGTTTCTTATTATTTTTTAAAATTCACACCGTGGAATATTTTCCTTTTTTTACTGACTCGTAGATATATTTCTCTCGTCCCGTTTCTTATCATTTTTTAAAATTCATATCGTGGAATATTTTAATTTTTTCACCGATATATAGATTCATTCTTCCCATCCAGTTTCTATGGTGTCCTGTCTCCTTCGAATTTACGTGTATTCCTGTTAGCCCATTTCTTATAATATCCTGTCTCTCTCAAACAAATTTAAGATAATTTGAAACATCACATGTATATTTATCGGGTTTCTTTTTAACTTTCTTATTAATATAACACTGAAAAGAAAATTGAATGTTAATAGAGGTGATTTGGTAAATAACATAAAAAAGTTTTACCTGTCACAGCCTTCGTAATCATGGTCTTGTTAGATATTTAATTGACTTTCATAACGTTCACTTCTCAAATGAAATTTTCATCTATAATAATCCGGTTTTAAACTGCTTATTAGCAAATTCAATTATACAGAAAGAACATACTGCCAGGTTCCCGATATTCATTATATCTTGATCAACATCAGTCACTCGTTAGGTACATGAATTCTCTTTGTGGGTTGGTTATTACGATATGAAGGTCGAGAAATAAAAGTGGCATATATTTAATCTGTAACTTTTCAGTGCGTGTGTTGGAGGACAACATATGTATACAATGATTATATAATATAAACAGTATACTTGTTACTGTGTACTTTACATTTTTATACTATAACAACAGTTTTTCGTTACTTCAAGAGTGTAGTGTGTGTGTTTCGTTTTGTAAATATTATGCACCCGTTTTAACACAATTTGTATATGTATCAACCAGAGTCGATCCTATCTGGATGGAAGGGAAGACATAGGAAGTTAGCTAGAACAATCTTATAGACTTACTTAGTAGTCACAACCAGCGACAGTTTTGTATTTATTAGGCCTGTTTGAAAGACCTTAGTTTAGCACGGTAATAAGTCCTAACTCTTATAATGGCTGAAGACGGCTTGAATGGGTAATGAAGAAAAACTTTAACATAAGTTTAACATAACAGCAAATGTACAAATGTACCTGATGATGACAAAACCTTGTCGAAACGTTGTACATTTGCTGTTATGTTAAACTTATATTAAAGTTTTTCTTCATTACCTATTCAAGCCGTCTCCAGCCATTATTAGTTTCAAAGTGGGTTCCTCGTCACCAAATCCTAACTCTTATGATAAGTATAACCTTCATTTCTGGTAAAAAAAACAACAACAACAACAAAAAAAAACAGTGGGAGATGTTGGGATTTATTAATCATGATTACTGGTTAAAAAGGTGGACGATGCTGTGATTTATTTATCATAGTTACTGGTTAAACACAGTAGAAGATGCTTTGATTTATTAGCCTTGATTTTTGATTAAAAACAGTGGAAGATCCTGTGATTTATTTATCATAGCTACTGGTTAAACACAGTAGAAGATGCTGTGATTTATTAGCCTTGATTTTTGGTTAAAAACAGTGGAAGATGCTGTGATTTATTTATCATAGTTACTGGTTAAACACAGTAGAAGATGCTTTGATTTATTAGCCTTGATTCTTGATTAAAAACAGTGGAAGATCCTGTGATTTATTTATCATAGCTACTGGTTAAACACAGTAGAAGATGCTGTGATTTATTAGCCTTGATTTTTGGTTAAAACAGTGGAAGATGCTTTGATTTATTAGCCTTGATTCTTGATTAAAAACAGTGGAAGATGTTGTGATTTGGTTACTGGTTAAATAGGTGGAAGATGCTATGATTTGTTAGCCTTGATTCTTGATTAAAAACAGTGGAAGATGCTCTGATTTATTAATCATGGTTACTGGTTAAAAAAAAAGGAGAAGATGCCGTACTTCATCCCCTTCATATATCCGTTATATCTTGTTTGAATGTTATGTCTTGAATTATTAGAAAATCGATTTGAAGATTTAGGTGTGATTAGAGTTATAAACCTTTAAGCCTCGTTCTTAGATAGGAGAAATCATCTGAAATACTTGTATTGTAAGTAAATAGTCTAAAACATACAAGACCAAAGCGAACTTTATTATAAAGCCTAATCTGCATGCAATACATTCGTGAAGATGTTTTACCCAGGTATCAGTGACTGATTAAAATAAATCATTGAAATAATGAGATAATTGTAAACGTCATATTAGTGCAATGTTTACAAATTGGAAAAATAAACGATAACATCTATGTGGCGAAAAGTAGTGACTGTCTGAATAATGTTTTCATTAGTTTCAAGTCTTTCGACGAATGTCGTGAAGCTGGACATAAATATTTTAAATCTTGACACACAATATGAATAACAGGTAAGCTTAATATTGATCCCCAGAAGGATAGGACAATTTTACTGCCACGTTCTTCTTCTGTCGCCACTGTGTCTTGAGAAGGACAGGACCTGTCATACACCCCCCTGCAGCGACTGTCAACTTTTCAGACGTCCTGGTGAGCCCAGGGAGGGGGAGAGGGAGCTCATGAGTGCGTTTTGCTTGATTTTTGCTTATTCTTCCCACAGGCAAGGCTCAGGTGTACCGAAAGGTGTAATTGTCATCCTGTAAAGCGACAGAATAGCCTCCTTCAAACCATTAGTGGAAGAATCGCACCCTAGAGGAAAGCTGGACAATTACAGGACAATACTTCTACACAACCTAGAGGGCGTGCAAACAAGTGTCATATAGAATAACACGGACCAAAGAGTTTTGAAAGACAACTGACTATTTGTTCTTTACTCTTTTCTTTAATTTCGCGTTGTCTCCTCTAGGATACTGTCCTCGCTCACTAGTTCAAATATATTGTAATATGTTGGCTTTTTAAGATACATTCCAGGTACAGCGTGACTTTTAGAACCAAACAAAATGCATTATATCTATGGTTATTTTTTCTGTTTTAGGCCAATCCATCTAGCTAACTTTGGAACAAGAAAGAGAAAAAATGGTTAAAAATTGCTTTTAAATAAATGTTGTTCAAAGGGCGTGGTTGACTCGTGAATATCGCGTACAAGCTGATTAATCTATCAAATCAAGCATTATTCAAATGTTATTGTAACTACGTATCATACAGGTGCATTTGGTTATACTTAAGCTATTTTAAACATTGTTGTAAACCTTTTTTCCCCTTTTTTTTTGTTCACGAGGACCTGAAAAACCTGTTTGCCCGAATATATAAAACTGCACTGTATAAATATTTCACTGATTGGTTAAGTATGGATATTTTGAAAAATGTGCCATTTAAAATACGAAATAAGTCATAATTCAATCAATCATGTTTATTAATTCTATATTACATACATTTTAGGGTGAAATGTAACATACTGAAACCTAAGCAAAGAACGGATATCATACTAAGGAAGCTTAGAACAGACCTCTCACTTCACCCAACCTATTTTATATAATTGCCATGAAAAACATGGTACTTACATGTACAACTTATGAAGAAATGTGACATTTTATAAGTGTCTTATGAAGATACGTAACATGTTACTAATGTTTTATGAAGAAACATTGTTCCCATTTTTTTATACGAACCTTGTATTTATGTAAATACATAAGTTCTTTCATGCTACAATTTATTAAACTGAGGTACTAAACACCGTTTTAAATTCATACCATGTAAGGTCGATATTGTGCCTTAGTTCGATAAACCTTATTTATTATCGAAGGTGGACGAAGGTTATGTTTTCACCCCTGTGTGTTTGTGTTTGTCAGCAAGATTTCTCGAAAACGGCTGAATAGATTTGGACGACAGTTGGTATACGTTTTGACTATGACTCAACTTAGAATTTATTAGTTTTTTTTTAGAGTCAAGGTCACAGAAAAGTCACGAAAATCCAAAAAATCTCTATCTGTTAACATGGAGACCGGTTCTCCACACTATTTTTTGCTCTAAAACTCGGTCAAAAATGATTCGGATTTTGATGCAACTTGATGGACATATGTAGAATATTATTTCTTATTGATAACGACGGATATGGACACATTTTCATATTTTTTAGAGCCTTAGTACGTGCTCTAAGTGTCCCTTTAGTTGTCTTATGTTATTAAGTTATTTTATACTTACTTGGTTGATCTTATTGGCTTATAACTAAACGATTCTTTATATTGTCTAATGATATACACCATATGGTTTCTTGGTTTAAAAACTGTTTTTCTGCTTTGCAGGCAAGCACAAATCGATTTGAACTAATTTTATGTTTTATTCTATCAATGAAAGAAGAACAAAATTTAGAATTCCCAAAGTTACACTTTTGTATTCAGTAAATATAAACACAAATAAATCATATATCTTTCGTCGATTTTGGCATAATACGTATAAGAATATCTGAAAAAAAACAGTGGAATAATTCTCATTGGTCACTTAAATAAAGCAACAGTTCTCATTGGTCAACACATGCTCTGTAAATTTGTACATTGTATCCATCTATTGTATATATCTAATTTTACTTGTTGTGTTACTTAAACTTAGTTTATGTTCTAAGAACGTAAGTAGCACTTGTACATTTGACGTGGTTGCCTTTGAGTTTATCTTGGTCTCGCAAATAAACCTTGATTTTTTGTATTTAATTCTTCTGTGGGGGGGGGGGATATTTGTACAAAGCTACACAAGGGCCTTCTGTGCTAGCTATCTCTAATTTTGAATTTATAGGCTAGGGGTAAAGTAATTAATCAACATAATCCATCTCTTGGTTTACTCCAATCGAATAGTGGAATGTTACCCAAAGGAGCGACTTTTTTTTCGTGATAAAGAAATACGAACCGTAAACCCTCCGATTCACAGTCCTGAACATTAACCACTAGGCCATACCTGGCCATAAACATTAGGATTATTTCATTATATCCGAGATACCAAGCCTGAATAGGAAATATTTACACTTCTTTTCCAAAATAATAAGTACTCCAGTGACTCAGTGGTAAGTTTACGGACTTTCAATGCTAAGATCCGAGTTTCTGTTAGCAATGATGGAGAGATTACAGTTGGCCCGGCATGGTCAGCTGGTTAGGGCGCTCGATTCCCAGTCTGAGGGTCGCAGGTTCGAATCCGTATCCCACCAAACATGTTCACCCCTTTCAATCATGGGGCGTTATAATGTGACGGTCAATCCCAATATTCGTCTGTAAAAAGAGTAGCCTAAGAGTTGAAGGTGGGTGGTGATGACTAGCTGCCTTCTCTCTAGTTTTCCCCTGCAAAAATAGGGCAGATAGCCCTCGTGTAGCTTTGCGCGAAATTCAAAAACAAACAAACAGATCACAGTTAGCCCATTGTGTATCTCTTTTCTAAAACAAACAAAGAATGTAACACATTGAGAAACCAAATCTTATTACTCGAAAGCTGGTATCATTGGATTTCTTTGTATAAATAAACTGTGAAGAAATTCCGGAACAATCACTTTCTTCTGAAAACCGTACTTGCTCAAGAAGAACCTCAGGTGTGTAAAGGTTAATTTAACGCGAGAAAATTAAGCCTTTTTCCTCTATTATTAAAAATAAATATGAAACCCAATTTATCATTCGATTCATCACTTGTCACTGAGTTATAGCGGTTTCAGGGAATTCCTCCCTTCATTGGTAATCACGGACAAGGTCAGATTGAAAAAATAACATAACTAGGGTTTTAATAGTGGTGAACTGTATAATCATTGTTATTGTCATTGGTTTGAATACAATTAAAGGTAAACTAAATAAGTTCTGAATATATTTTCTTTTAAATATTCAACTTCAAAAACAAGATAATTAACCGTTAAGTTTACGAACAGCAGTACTTAAAGTGTGGTATAATTTACTTATCTATTTGTACTCTTTTATTTATGACAAAGTTACTACGGCTATCTTGAACAACTGATCAGACGAAGGCAGTCAGTCAGCAACACCCTAAAAACCACTCTTAGATATTGGCTGTCACTCTTATAACGCACATACAATGTAAAGTGTACCCCATGCTCCGAAATCCAGAGCTCTACCATATCGCCAACCCGTGCCCGTTTATTTATTTATTTAAATCAGTAACTCAGTATAATAACACAATTCTACTGGCTTTCTCTCTCTCTCTCTCTATCTTTATTTTATTTTTCCTTTCAAGTCCACCTTACGACTGGCTTGTTGTTATTCGTTTGTTTAGGAATTAAGGCCAATTAATTATTTTAACGTCTTTACGAGGTTGTAATACCAAAGTTTTATTTCTATAAAGTATTTACTTTTGTAACGGTCGTAACGACGACGTGGCTTTCCCGAGCAATTTGAAACTGCTAGAGGTGACGCTTGAGGTTAACAAAGTTAAAAGCTGCAACAAAACATCTTATACTGTACTCTTATCTACACCTACATCTACCTTATTCCATTGCCTTGTAAACACATCAACTACATGTGTACTTCCTTTCTACTCTGTGTCTCAGAGAACTCCAACTTACTCTGTATATATTGATAAAAGAGACGCTTTTTTTCCCGTCTCTAAAAAAAAACACATTCTTCATTTGATTTAAATCTATTATAATATGATTTATTTCATTTGCGCTACATACAGTTCATTTTCTCCCGGTTTTGTTTGTATTCAAGTTGTTGATTACATATTATATCATTTTTCTGGCGTAATTACCATTATATATATTCTTGTATCTCTAGCTTAATGAACATGGAATTTTGAAGATTCCGAAACGTCTAATTAATTGTTCATGTAACTATGTTCTTTACTATTAGATGTTTTCTTGTTTTGATTATTTATGTGTGCAGTTTGAAACAGACGCCATTCGTCAAGATATAAGAACAAATGTAAAATATACGAAAAGCAACATATACACATATATATATAGTAAACGGGTGTATACAATAAATATTATTCGTATTATTTATTATTAAGTATAATCCTTGTAAGAATATAATTATTAACATAATTAATAGTATAATAACTTGAGGAAAATGAAACTCATTTCCCTCTACAACGCTTCACGAAAACAGTAACTAACATAATCCAGTGTTATGCAAACAGGAGTCAGCAACATATGTTCTGTGTGTTAACATTTTTTTTTTAACCCCGTAAACTGATACGTCTTCTTTTATAAAATTGTGTTTTAATGTTAGTATTTTGTCCTCTAAACACAATAATTGAATTTCTTAATAGTGTGTAACATTAATTAAAACGTAAAATTAATTATCATTATTCGCTTTCTAATATATGTGTGATATTTGGAGATTCAAGTAAAGAAAATGCTAGAAATAAACAAGTTAAAAGTCAGCAAGCACAATTTTCTTAAAGAACTTTATTCAGCTTTGCAGGTATTTTTTTTTAAATAGCTGCTAAATAGTACAGAATAATATACATATATACTCATTATGTTACTAATTATGTAGTCATTAATCCGTTATCAAAAGTACAACAATTACCAATCAAATCTAAGTTATATAAAATACAAAGTTTCAAATATCCACGGCATCACAAAACCAAAGCTCCAATAAAATAAACGTTTGTAAAATCACTAGTAATTTCTTAATATTGGTTAACGTAACTATTATGTTACATACTATTTGAAAGTGTTTGGAAAAAAATCACATTTTATGTTTCGAATTTTTTTGTAATCTCATTTCATCAGAAACAGCGAAAAATAATGGATTTATTATTAACTTCTTGAGCTTCACTAAAACAACTGTGTAATTTTGAATTTATTTTTTCATACTTTTTTCTGATAATATGAAATAACGGGTTCTTTAGGTATTACCGAACAAAATGCATTGAAAAGTAATAAAAAAAGTATTGAATTCTGTTTGTTTGTTTTGAATTTCGTGCAAAGCTACACGAGGGTCCCCTGCGATCCGTCCCTAATTTAGCAGTGATAGACTAGAGGGAAGGTAACTAGTCAACAGGCCATGCCAGGCCATTTGTATTTCGGAGTTTAGATTGTGAAACTTTATACTACGTAACAACGTGTTTTGAAGTAATGAAACTTAGTTATAGTTTATACAACGTTGTTGTTTTTATTAGAATGTATAGAAAAAAAATCGATAATATTTTCGTACTCCATTACTCGAAGATATGCTTGAAATTAAAGACAGAAAAATATCAGACACAGTTAGTCTCCTGTAAGTTATCGAGTTCACTAAACAATAGGGAAAACGTAATTTTTAGTATAATATTCCATTTGGTGACGTTTCGACATGTTGTTTCTTTAACTCAGTAGACATGTATATGTTATTGGGGAAGATATACGTGCTCGACTCCGATATATGTAGTTAACTAAGTAAATATCTTTATGAATCTGGCATTACATGCTGTTTTCATACTAGTATATGAATCACTTGATGTAATGAACATAAATATTGGTATTGTTTTCCCAGCTGCTTATTCTTTTTCTTGTTATTCGTACTCGTAAAAGTTAATTTAAATGTACTCTCCTTATATATATATATATATCTTTAAATGATAACCCATTAAATTGTTATGTGATATGTTATATGAACATGATGAAAAATTAGACTTTCCACAATAAAACTTCAAAATAACACAGCAAAGACAAATAATTTCTACTTGATTTGTATGCATCTTTCTAAAATACAGAGCTCATTATTAACCCTCTGGTATACGGAGACTGTACTGTTTTTATCTTTATTTGTGCTGAGATATAATGGCTTTGAAACATTAATTCCGTACCAGAATTATTAGAATGGCAAAGAATGCCATTCTTCCTTTACAGATAATCGGCACAATCTTCGACTTTAATTTGTATGTTCCATCTTGAACTATACAGATAGTTTATTACATAGAACAAAAGTCTATAGACGAAAGAAAAAGTGAGTCTGTACATGATGATGTCGCCTTTATTGGCGAAGCCATGGTCGTTAATGAATGAAGTATTTATTAAATGTACAATTTTATGTCCCAAAAGTTAAGAGACATTACGTCAAATCTCACTGTAGTTCTTAAAAATAGTCCATTGTCGTGTAAGGGCCCTGCTACTGAGAGAAACACTGAATAATTATTTATTAATCCCTTTTGTTCCTCGTTATATTGTTACATGCAAAAAAATCACAAGAAAAGTTTGTTTCATTTATATAAGATCCTCAGTATAAATCAACAATGTACAGAATACGTCTGATTATCAGAAAAGTTCGTTTCATTTGTATAAGATCCTCAGTATAAATCAACAATGTACAGAATACGTCTGATTATCATACGCATATGGTACAGTAGATTTGCTTGTGAGATATGAGTATTCAGTTATCATAGGTTTAGAAACTATAGCACTTACGGTATAATACACGAGGTTTTCTGTTAAAAATATACTTTACACGTCTTACTATTATGCGTTCATTGTATATACGAAAATTGCTAATTTTTCTTACTACCTTATGCCACCATGTCCAGTAACTGTTCATAATACCTCATGGCACAATGTCCCGTAATTGTTCGTAATACCTCATGGCACAATGTCCAGTAACTGTTCGTAATACCTTATGGCAATTGCAATGTCCAGTAACTGTTCTTAGTATCTTATGCCACAGTAACTATGAAAAACCAAACTTCAGTTCATTGGTGGTCCAGCGTCCTAGAAGCTTGCACATTGTGATCAGTTTTCCTGAAGACATAAAATAAGTTAGTAAGCAAGTGCTTCCTCTAACACTGTCTAGCAAGCGCTTCCACCACTCCTCAGAGGAAGGCTGGAGAGGTGACTAGTTTCATCTGAAAACCTAATATAAATTGTTAAGCAATGACTTCCTCCATGCTTCAGTGATTTTCTAGCAAATACCTCCACCACTCTTCAGAGAAAGCTTGGAGAGGCGGCGACCATGGTTTGCTGAAGCCCTTGCTTGAATTATTGAATAACTTTAAACTTTCTGGCAAGTATTTTTAGCACAACTCAAAGAATATATAGAGCACTTACACGACTTTCTGCACCAAGTGATTCCTATTTATCCAATAGCTCCTACTACACTACAAGGAGATGAATAGTGTCCGGAACTTCCTGAAGAAAAAGAGGACAGTCCGTGATATCCTGCTGGACTGGGACTAATGTGGTTACCAGAAGAGGGGACAAATCCCGCTATGGACATTGGAATACTGTTCTCTTGCAGATATCCGTGAGTAACTGTCATGGACATAGGTAGCGGTATGGAAGACATTGGCGGACCAAACTGACCTCCGCCGTGATGAGAAAAGGTTGGATAAGATCTGTCTAACGGCTTGATACACTCCGGATAGGCTAGAAATCCCCGTTTTTTCTTACTCTTGGAACTAAGTTTTCGGTTTCTAGTTTGAATGTTCTCCTTCTTCATCGTCAGAGGGCGATTAACCTAGTGAAGAATTAATACTAGGCAAGTTAAGGTACAACCCAATAAGCAAAACTTAATCAAAGAACGAGAGGACGGACAGAAAGTTGAAAAATAAAACTGTCTGTTTCAAAGAAAAATTATAATACAAAAGACAACCTTGAGCCTTTTAGATCAAGTTATGTAAATTTGATAAGATAAAATTATAAAATTATTGTTGTTTTAAAGTTTTAATATCACGTGTAACATTTCGAGTGAAAATGACTATATGATAGAAATCTCTTCAATTTATGACAAAGCAATTGAGTGAGTATGTGTGAGTAACCATTTACTTGAAATTAAATAAAAAATTAAAACCCTTTTTTTTAATGTACCAATCACTTTACCAGGTGCGTAGTGGCAGTAGGCGTTGGCGTTTGAAGCACGTTTTCTCAGGTGACGTCTCGTGGGTGTTTATTAGGAAAGTTCAGATTTTAACTCAATAATTAAAATTTGTATGATGTTCACGACGTTAGCAATAAATTTTAACATGACAGTTGACTAAAAATTTTTTAATGGGGTAAAATATATTCATAGTTTTTCATATATGTGTGCGTGTGTACCTGGTTATAAATTTGAATTGATCGCTTTTTCGTTGATTAAAATAATACGTATGCCTAAATTACAATCTGAAAGTCTGGGACATTTATGAGTTCTATAACTGACTATCTGAAAGATGGAATATTTATGAGTTCTATAACTGACTATCTGAAAGATGAGACATTTATGAGTTCTATAACTGACTATCTGAAAGATGGAATATTTATGAGTTCTATAACTGACTATCTGAAAGATGAGACATTTATGAGTTCTATAACTGACTATCTGAAAGATGGAATATTTATGAGTTCTATAACTGACTATCTGAAAGATGAGACATTTATGAGTTCTATAACTGACTATCTGAAAGGAGGAATATTTATGAGTTCTATAACTGACTATCTAAAAGGTGGGATATTTATGAGGTCTGTAATTCACTGTCTGAAAATCAAGACTTTTATGAGTTCTATAACTGGCTATCTGAAAGGTGGGACATTGTTTTTTGAAAACCCTATATAACTACCTGACAGTGGAACAATTTTGATATCCACATTTATTTGTTTGTAGGTTATCATTTTCTGATTATGGTTGCCAAATCATTTCTAGAAATATAAAGTTCATTTACTCTTTGAATAATCTACTCCACAAAAAAATAAATAAATAAAAATAAACGTTACCATCTATAAAAACGTTCACATAGACAAAACATGTAACTTATCTTTTATTTCTCACAGACAACTGATGGAAATACAGTTAAGTTACTACATTTTACATCAAACATTGATGTCATACTCTATCAGTGTATTGGTAAATATTCGCTGAATCTTAAAAGTTGGATCTATTATAAGGCAGAAAAGAACAGTTCCATTGAAACTTTTTGGAAGAGATTTTCAAGGGTTTTTACACTTATTGATCATTTATGATCATAGACCAGAAGTAAACTGTAAAAATCAGATAATAATGCTTACACTTACAAAACTGGCAGGGCATAAACATTTTCGAGTGCTCATTTTACCCCCTTTCCCTCAGTTAAGAGGAACGTCAACTAATTACTGTTTTAAAATCGCGGGGTGAAAAACTGCAGTATTATTTTCACATGTTTTCGTTCACCAACTCAGAAACAACTGGTGAAGCTTCCAACACACCATACAAACTTCACTAATAAAAGTAAAGCTTTATAAATAATTCAACAACCTACTTCATTAATAAAATAGAACCATTATTAGACAGTCCGCCAAACCTCACTAATAAAAAAAAAGCTTAATAAATAATTCAATAACCTACTTCATTAATAAAATAGAACCATTATTAAATAGTCCGCCAAACTTCACTAATAAAAAAGCTTAATAAATAATTCAACAACCTACTTCATTGATAAAATAAAATCTTTAGTAAATTTACTGTTCAGATCTAGAATACAACTAAACCGAAAACATTTTAGTTGCTATACAGACTTAGAACACAACTAAACCGAAAACATTTTAGTTGCTATACAGACTTAGAACACAAATAAACCGAAAACATTTTAGTTGCTATACAGACTTAGAACACAACTAAACCGAAAACATTTTAGTTGCTATACAGATTTATAGTACAACTAAATGAAAATTACTTTAGTTACTATACAGAGTTATAGTACAACTAAATGAAAATTACTTTAGTTACTATACAGAGTTATAGTACAACTAAATGAAAAACCCTTTATTTACTATACAGAGTTATAGTACAACTAAATGAAAATTATTTTAGTTACTATACAGAGTTATAGTACAACTAAATGAAAATTATTTTAGTTACTATACAGAGTTATAGTACAACTAAATGAAAATTACTTTAGTTACTATACAGAGTTATAGTACAACTAAATGAAAATTACTTTAGTTACTATACAGAGTTATAGTACAACTAAATGAAAATTACTTTAGTTACTATACAGAGTTATAGTACAACTAAATGAAAATTATTTTAGTTACTATACAGATCTAGAATACAATTAAATCAAAAACACTTTACTTACTGTTCAGATCTAGAAAACAATTAAATCAAAAACACTTTAGTTACTGCTCAGATCTAGAATACAACTAATTGAACTTGAAAAAAGTTTCAAATACTATGTGTATTTATTCAATGACCTTTTTAAGTTAAAATATCAATTCCTATATTATGATATATGTGTGTGTGTATATATATATATATATATGATATGCATTGGCATTTCCCGAAGGTTAACTTACGTTTTACATAATGGTGACATAAATTAGATACTTTTTCAATGTCGCAATAAATGGTTTGCAATTGCTACCAATTCATTTGCATTGTGTAGCCAAATGTCAACCAGGCCGATAAGGTTGAATAACCACTTAGGTATAGAATAAGTTAACAACTGTGCAATAGCGATAATTTTTAAAAAATAGATGACATTTTCACACGTGCATTCTGTTTCATCCGCTCGTAGTATCGGTAAATTCACCCCCCCCCAGTGGCGCAGCGGTATGTCTACGGACTTACAACGCTAGAAATAGGATTTCGATACCCGTGGTGGGCAGAGAACAGATAACCCATCGTGTAGCTTTGTGCTTAACTACAAACAAATAAACCCTTAGACTCCTTATAAATAAAAAACATGAAAAATGCTGTGATATTATAACTTTTACCTCATGTTAACTTAACCTCTTGTTCAAATAAGCTGTATTTTTTTTCCTTCATCATAATCAGTTTTATAGTATCTTGGAGTTGTAGCTCTAAAGTCTGTACATGTTGAAATAATTCTTTGTTGTAAGTATTGTTTATTTCATTCACGTACCACGTTACTCTACTAATGACTTCCAATCATGTATATAATCTAAAATTATAGTTATGCTCTTCAGATAGACCATTGTGTAGCTTTGTACTTAATCATAAACAAACTGAATTACCACAGGTTTCTGCTTTATAGAATGGTTAATAATGGTTACTTTTATTTTAAGACATCAATCCGTTGAACATAAAATCGTGTTCCGATACCCCTGGTGGGCACAGCACAGATAGCCCATTGTGTAGCTTTGTGCTTAACTACAAACAAACAAACCGTTGAATATAATTTATGCTCATTGATTTAAACTGGTTTATATGGCACACTATTTACAAAATATATTGTTTGCCATACTTGCTTATAAATTGTAGAATTCAAGTTATCAACCAGTTGAATCTTTCGTTCTTTTACTTTGTGGAACAGATCCTGTTACATGGCATTCGCAAGATGGCGCCAGTCGGAAAGAACGACAGATAGACACCAATGATAGTGTCCCAGTCCTCATACTTGCGGAAAAAAAAGAAAGAAGGGGCGCCAACAAACCTACAGACTCCGTTGGAAATGTAGCAGTGAAAGACCTTACGCTTGCTTATAGCAGAAGACCGGTAAATTGCTACAAGATAACTCACAGCTGGGGGTCATCCACGTAGCCATCTACCACTGAAATGTCATACGGAAATGCCACAGACAAAACCCAAGTGTCTTTAGACCTCATTCGCTCTAAATATGAAGACAAACGTCCAATGACAACCACAGCTAGCTAAGCGCGGTAACACCAAGGCTCTACAGATAAGAGAGGCTTCTGTTATGACCCGTGGCCTAGTATAGAGTAGCGTAGGAGGAGTAATCTGAAAAATGATACCTTAAAATAGGGATCATGTTGAGATTCCCATCAAACGAGAGTAAAGTAATAACAGAAAATTTGATGATTGATTGTTAAGAACTTCTTTTTCATAAAAAACGAGTTTTTTTAAACCAAGAATGATGATAAGAAATGTAACACAAATTTCTTATTCTTTGATGTCAATAAGTAGCCGATCTCTCAGTCCTACGCTGGTGATGTGGTAATCTCATGATAATTTATGATATAAATATAATTTGTTTAGAAGAAACTAGCTAAAAAAAGAATGCGAAAACGTAGTTAAACACAAAGTTACGCAACAGGCTATCTATGCTATGGATATGGATAAGACAAGTAGACCCTCCTATATAAACATCAAAAGTTTTTCGGTAAAACATTGTGTTGTATCTCTAATTTTCTCTACCCTAACTCCAGCTTCAGAGTGGCTCAGCAGTAATTCTGAAGACTTATAACGCTAAAAATCGGGTTTTAATGCCGATAGCTCATTTTGTAGCTTTGTGCATAACTGCAAAAAACAAAATAAACTTACTGATGCGCTACTGGGGGCATAACAACTAAAGAGATAGTTTGGTATGTCAATATAATCTTTTATTTCAGTATATCACTTTATGTTGTATGAAGATAAATTATTAGTTTGTGAAATATTAATTCTATAGGTAGAAAACAAGCCGTGGTAAGATTACAATTCATCAAGATTAGCTTAATCTATTAAAATATATTCATTCTATAGGTAGAAAACAAGCCGTGGTAAGATTACAATTCATCAAGATTAGCTTAATCTATTAAAATATATTAATTCTAAAGGTAGAAAACAAGCCGTGGTAAGATTACAATTCATCAAGATTAGCTTAATCTATATGATGCCCCGCCAAAAGCATATAAATGAAATTTAAAGTAAGCAAAACAGTTCAAAAGACTATAATCAGTAACCTGTTAATAGCAAAATAATCACTATTTACAGACTTCGTTTCAAGTTACATAATTTATTCATTTTAACTTATCAGTAAAACTGGAAACGATGCCTGACCTTAAATTCAGAGAAATAATGTTCAGATAAAGTTTATCAATGATGTTTTAATACCACCACGGAAATAAAAGCGATTTTGTTTTTTTTTGTTTTTGAATTTCGCGCAAAGCTACACGAGGGCTATCTGCGCTAGCCGTCCCTAATTTAGCAGTGTAAGACTAGAGGGAAGGCAGCTAGTCATCACCACCCACCGCCAACTCTTGGGCTACTCTTTTACTAACGAATAGTGGGATTGACCGTCACTTTATAACCCCTCCCACGGCTGAAAGGGCGAACATGTTTGGTGTAATAGGGATTCGAACCCGCGACCCTCAGATTACGAGTCGAGTGCCTTAACCACCTGGCCATGCCGGGCCGAAAAGCGATTTTGATCTCGATCTTATGAACAAACAGATAATTGCGTTTTGTAATTTGTAATTATCACTTATCGTAGTTGTCCTATCATATTTGAAGATATAAGACAAACCAATGTTCGATAAATAAATAATCATATTCCACCACATAATCATAGATCACAGAGAATGACTATTTCATAAACGTAAAAAGGAATGAATATTGGATTTTACATAAAAGTGTTTTTCTCATTCATGCACGTATTAAACTTTTACTTCTTATTTTCCAGATTTTTACTTATTATTTTTAACACAAAAAATTAGACTACGTTTTATGTTACGCAAATTCAGATTTTTTTACTTAAAAAAAGAGGTATGCCTAATGCATTCCACCCTGTACCACATAGTGCGATTGATTTATATATGCAATGCCCCCTATTGTGCAATAGTGCCAAAAAGGTCATACCATAGAGGGCGTTATAATTGACATATTTTTCTATGTTTATTAATGAGTACTCGGTAAGTCTTAATACTTAAAATAGGTAGAAGTTGTCTTACAAAAAATCTCACTTAAAGAAAGACAAATGAAATAGCTGAATGAGAAATACACATGTACATGCCTTTATCTAAGAACCCTGGCGAGTAAGCCTATTATCATTATCATCAGGTACCTACAACAGAATATCGAAAGCGATATATCCATACGTAGATGGTTTTTTTATACATCTTATTTTCACTAAACTCAACAAATTTGTTTGTGGTTATAGAAAAACGCTTTTAAGGGTTACAATCAAATAGTCCTTTACAAATTTATAAGTCGACTACGACTTTTTGGTTGTAAAAATTGCTTTTTTGAGGTTATGATCAAGCCATTCTTTATAAACTTATCAGCCAAATACAACTTTGAAGCTGTAAAAAAACGCTTTTTGAGAGTTACAATCAAGTCGTCCTTTACAATTTTTTCAGCCAACTCCGACTTTGTGGTTATAGAAAAACGCTTTTTGAGGGTTACAATCAAGTCGTCCTTTACAAATTTGTAAGCCAACTACGACTTTGTGGTTATATAAAAACGCTTTTTGAGGGTTACAATCAAGTCGTCCTTTACAAATTTGTAAGTCAACTACGACTTTGTGTTTATAGAAAAACGCATTTTGAGAGTTACAATCAAGTCGTTTTTTACAAATTTGTAAGCCAACTACGACTTTGTGGTTATAGAAAAACGCATTTTGAGAGTTACAATCAAGTCGTCCTTTACAATTTTGTCAACCAACTCCGACTTTGTGGTTATAGAAAAACGCTTTTTGAGGGTTACAACCAAGTCGTCCTTTACAATTTTGTCAGCCATCTCCGACTTTGTGGTTATAGAAAAAGGCTTTTTGAGGGTTACAATCAAGTCGTCCATTACAAATTTATATCAGTCGTCTGAAATGATGAGCCAGCTATTAAAAGAAATATTTTTTCCTAACTAACCAAACTGTTTTATGAGACATGAAATACAAAGAGTGTATAAATAATGCTGAAAACTAAGAAGAAATTACGTACCTATAAAACACAAGTAATCAATAAGCAATAAAATATATGATAACATAGAGATAAATCCATTATTAAATAAAAGAGAGAACACCAGTTAGGAATATCCCAAACGCAAAAATTACACTAGATATAAAAATAAGTTGACCCATTAATCTTATTTATTCCTATAAATAAGATTTATTTAATAGTGTTTGTCCTTAGGCCTACGTGAAGTTTAATCAACAGAGAACAATTTAAATGTTTGATCTCTGCGCTTACACAAAATAAATCTTATTTATAAGAATAGGTGAGAGTGGTGCAAGTATTTATTTGTGTTACGTATGTCAGAATTCACTCCTAGAAGAACAATATTTTCGTTGAACCAAATAGTTACAAACATTGACTCAAAAAGAAGGAAAAGAAGCGAATCACTTAGATCTTACTGGAAAAAAACCTTACATTAAATAAAACTGTTAATAAACCACTAATTCCATTGATGAGCAAGGATCTAACAAGTTTTCAATAAAATCATAAAACATATACGCGACTAAAAAAAGAAAAAGAAATTATGTTGAAAACTTCAAATAGATTAAAATATATTATCCAACACAATGTTATCAGATATCAAAAAGGCAAGCTATAAGTAAGCAAGAGAGAAAACATTGTACGGAAAAAATAGGAGACAAATAAACACATTACTTACGTTATGTAATTTGAAATATAGACCACATGCATTACAAACAGGTTCTCCGTTCTGATTACGTCTCCACAGAGTTGTCGAGGTTGTTTTACAATTAGCACAGCTTGTTCCTGCCTTCTTGGTTGTTGACTGCTTGAAATTAGAAAGAAACAATCATGTTATAGAAGAAACAAGTCGTATAGATGTAGTGGTTTGTTTGCCGAATTTCGCGCAAAGCTACACGAGGGCTATCTGCACTAGCCGTCCCTAATTTAAATGTGATAAATAGAAGAATGACAACTAGTCAACACCACTTACCACCAACTCTTAGGCTATTCTTTACAAACAAAACGTGGGATTGATAGTCACATTAGTACACCCTTACGGCTAAAAGGACAAGTATGTTCGATGACAGGATTCGATCCCCGACCCACAAATTACCAGACAAATACCCTAACCACTAGGCCATACCAGCCTAGCAAGGTTGAAAAAAGGAGGAAGGTCATCATAGCCACTTCATAAAGAATTATTATCTCAGAATCGATAATAGGAACAATATTTGCAAACACAGGAACAAGCGTAGCGTGAAATGGTTGCATTGACTGGAACTGACCTGTTGTAAAATGAAAAAGGACAACTGCTTTTCTATGAAAAATATTTTTTTTTCTCAGAAGTAAGGAAAAGTTTATTGTAGAACAAATGTACAAATGTTTTATACACATCTACATAAAGCATGTTTCGTCATTCGTTTTGCTCTGCTGATAAATAATAAGAAATAAAAATATTCAAACATAAATAAAAGACATTATGCAACTCATTTCATACATGACTAAACTTATGTTTCTTTGTTTTATTCAATATTAGTTGATAAAATTAAACAAAGAGGAAAGAAGCTGATAAAACTGTTTATCCAAAGCGAGACGTATTATCGTATACGGCAGCACCCATGAAATATCAGATTTTTCAAACTGAATGCATTTTAAATTACCATGATGCCTGTGTAATGCATACCAACTTTGATGGTTATAATTTCACATCACACTAATGTATTTTTAAGTTATTCTCAGTATAGATAACAAAGTATCTAGTTAAAAATAAGACGCTCGAACTTTTCAGATATTTCGACGAGTTCTTGTGAAAACAGACCTTTAAAATCTGAAACTAAGGGAAGAAAATGTGGCAACCAAGCCACATACTCACATCACCAGACATTTAAAATCTGAAACTAAGGGAAGAAAATGTGGCAACCAAGCCACATACTCACATTACCAGACATTTAAAATCTGAAACTAAGGGAAGAAAATGTGGCAACCAAGCCACATACTCACAGTACCATATTTCAACTTTATATTTAAGGTCTGTTTGTTCGTAATTAAGCATAAAGCTACACAATGGGCTATCTGTGCTCTGCCCCCACAGGTATCGAAACCCGGTTTCTAGCGTTGTAATTCCGCAGATATACCACTGTGCCACTGGGAGGGCTAATATTAAAAGATAGTGGGCGCTAGAAGATTATTCAAGCAAGCACATTCTTTCCCCCCTCCAAAAATGGAAATTGGTATAAAAACTTTAATACAAGAACAATTTGTCGGACTCGATATTTACCAAAATAAACGATGCATGAACTTTACGATCATTGGTGGAATCAAACAGAAAATCTACATAAGATTCTAACGGTTGGACATAGTAAAACCTTTGCTTATTTTATTCACAGCTTAAATTGACAGTTCATTGATAAATTATCTTATTGTTTTCAATTGGTCAGTCGTGTGCTTGTAGATTACTATTGTTACCGGTTCTCACGTGATTCGTTTTTAAATTAAATTCATTTAGCCTCAGTTCTTCTATGCCGCCTGATGATACCAGGTAAACCGATAAAAACTTGTGTGAATTTTAAAAACGTAGTTATTTCTAATATTTAATACAAGCAGACTTCAACTATAAGATATAATCAGGTGGAGGTTCGAATTTATTGACTAATGGTAAGATCAGGTGAGTCAAGATGACATTGCCCAGATCAACTAGAGTGAAGAAACTATTGGTTAATGATAAGATCAGGTGAGTCAAGATGACATTGCCCAGATCAACTAGAGTGAAGAAACTATTGGCTAATGACAAGATCAGGTGAGTCAAGATGACATTGCTCAGATCAACTATTGACTCATGACAAAATTATGTGAAACAAAGTTTTGGAATGGCTCTGAAGTTCTTGGTTTGTTTGTTTGTTAAGAATTTCGCGCAAAGCTACACGAGGTCTATCTGCGCTAGCCGTCCCTAATTTAGCAGTGTAAGTCAAGAGGGAAAGCAGCTAGTCATCACCATCCACCGCCAACTCTTGGGCTACTCTTTTCCCAACGAATAGTGGGATTGACCGTCACATTATAACGCCCCCACGGCTGAAAGGGCAAGCATGTTTGGTGTGACGGGGATTCGAACCCGCGACCCTCAGATTACGAGTGGAGCGCCCTAGGTAGGAAGTTGTTAGCAAAATTAATTTTGCAGTTTTACAATTAAGAGGTCAAACAGAAAATTTAGAGAAAAGTCAATTTTGTACATTTAAAATGTGAAATATATGAATGTTTCTTCAAAAACAAACAAAAATATTGCAACGTTCTCACGGATTTACCAAAATATCATTACACATAAGTAATAACGCGCTAGGAGAAAATATCTGCAGTATCTTTAAAGTTTCAAATTTTTAAAGAATTACCAAATTGAATGACACGGAAAATCACACCGATAGAATTTATTTTATTTTCTAAGTTGGGATGAGCAGATGGCAACTCTTCTTATCTTTAAATAACCACTCTAAGCCGCATTATCTTACTAAACTTTGGTTCCTTCTTTAGAAGAATACTTTACATAGAAGTAAGTAAGTCCTTAAATAAGAAACCTCGGGTTAGGGGAGAAGAATGAGAAGGGAGGAGCAGAGATGTCAATTTGGTATGTTTAGCGAATTGCACTCTCTTTTCAACTGCTCATCTTACAGTTCAAACTGAATAGAAACACTGCAGGAACATCTTTTCATCGCTGGTCAGTACATTAGTTCAATACTTCTACTGTATCCGGACTATGACGAACAAAACAGTATGAAACTCTTAAACGTCAACAAACTAAAGCTCACGTGTGACACTAATATCACGAATAATGTGAAATATTATAACGCAGTTTCTAGTATAATTCTTTCAAAAATTAATAATAAGTCCGTTGTAGCACTGACTTTATAAGGTGTCTCGAGAGGACAGTTTTAATAAACAGATGTTACGGAACGGTCAGAAAAGTTTCAGAACAGATCTGAATGTGCAGAATGATTAGAAATATTTCAACAGAGGACCGAGTTTACACAGTGTTTAGAAAAACTTTTCAATAGAAATTGATTTCACAGAGCGTTTCATCAGAGGACTGACTTTATATTTTGTGAGTAGTTGAAGTAGCGTTTCAGCAGAAAACTTGTTTTAAATTGTGACTAACAAGAGCGTTTTAGAAAAAGACTGATTTGACATAGTGGTTGGAGGAGCGTTTCAACAGAAAATTGGCTTTAAATAGTGGTTATAAAAGTGTTTTAACAAAAGGCTGATTTGATATAGTGGTTGGAGGAGCGTTTCAACAGAAAACCGACTTTAAATAGTGGTTATAAAAGTGTTTTAACAAAAGGCTGATTTCATATAGTGGTAGGGGGAGCGTTTGAGAATAAAATTGTTTTTAGATAGAAGCTAGAAGAACGTGTAAGCTTCATCAGAAGACTACGATTAAAGGAGTACTTTAGCAGAAGAGTAATATTAAATAGTGGTATAAGAGGAGAAATTGCCTTTAAGTAGCGGCTATAAGAGCGTTTCAACAGAAGTGGTAATTATATAGTTGGTTAGTACGTTAGTTAACACAAAGTTACAGAATGGGCTATCCGTGTTCTACCCACCGTGGGTTTCGAAATCCCATTTTTTTAGCGTTATAAATCCAGAGACTTACCGCTGAGCCATCGGGGAAAAGGAGGACGTTATAGATATAAACGTTTCAGTAAAAATGGAACTTAAAAATCTGCTAGAGGAACATACAATTATACCATTCTAGAGGAACATACAATTATACCATTCTAGAGGAATATACAATTATACCATTCTAGAGGAATATACAATTATAATATTCTAGAGGAACATACAATTATACCATTCTAGAGGAACATACAATTATAATATTCTAGAGGAACATACAATTATACCATTCTAGAGGAACATACAATTATAATATTCTAGAGGAACATACAATTATACCATTCTAGAGGAACATACAATTATACTATTCTAGAGGAACATACAATTATACCATTCTAGAGGAACATACAATTATACCATTCTAGAGGAACATACAATTATACTATTCTAGAGGAACATACAATTATACCATTCTAGAGGAACATACAATTATACTATTCTAGAGGAACATACAGTTATACTATTCTTCTGCGTGATAGCACTGAAACTGCCTACTAAACACTTAAGGTATTTTATGATGACGAGAAACCCACTTGAAGTAAAAATGTATAGT
>NW_013670209.1:70380-82041 GCF_000517525.1 Limulus polyphemus
ATAGTAGAGACGGCTGGTATGGGTATTAAAAACTTTAATTAAAATAAAGTACAAAAACAACGTTTCGACCTTCTTAGGTCATCTTCAGGTTAACAAAGTCAGTTTGAAACTGAACGTTATAGGGCACATGTCTAAGGGACGTGTTTTTAATACCCATACCAGCCGTCTCTGCTATACATTTTTTACTTCAAGTGGATTTCTCGTCATCATTAATTACCTCACCACGGCGATTATTCGATTTGTAAGTCTATGGTGTTTCTTTGTGTACTGCGTATGTGTTTAATCTCCAATATGTTTCATCTTACTTACATTACCCCATTGTTAATCGTACATGCACGTGAGATCCTAACGAAACTAAGGAACTTAAACCACAAAATCGTCAATAGAAGAAGTGACATTTCTTTCATCCAACAGTGTCGAAACGAAAACTTATCCCTAATTTTGTCAAAGTAAAAGCACCCAAGAATCTTAATCAGTGTCCAAACATTATCCATGACGTACAGAAAAAACTGCTAAAAGCTATGTTAAACTCAAAATACAAATAATTAAATGATTTGCAAAAACAAAAAATAATCTAGACCATCAACTGGCCGGCTGCATTCAACCAGGAATTTATGGACTCATACAACACAACATCAACCTAATCAACAACAAGGAAGACAAAGAAAAAAAGACCTGCCGTAACAAAAACTAGATCAACTAAGGTGCCAACAACAAAAAAAGACGTCAACACGACGAACTATCAACCAAACTCATAATTAACAGATCCAAGCGACAATTAAACGCTGAAGAGGTACGTCTGCTCAACAAAGGACTCAACTTATCAGTAACGCTAAGAAATATTCCATCTATTGTAATAAAAGCATGCCTTGAAAACCTAGCCAGACGACTAGTGATCCATTCTACACAGACCAAAAACACCAACAAAACTACGGAAAACAGCCACCGGAAAGATAACAACATCAACACCAATTCCATCGATAACCAACAACTTATCTTTCCAGGTAAAACTGAAAACATCTGTTTCCCCGAAACACTTCAAAACAGTATTTTAAACAATTTTTTTTTCATAGAATTCTCACACAAAACCACTAACATACTTTCCCAGAAAAGAAAGCTAAAAAACAACCTAAAACAAGACAACAACCTCAAAATTCTAAAAGCAGATAAAGGCAATGCCATTTTAATAATGAAAACAAGTTAGTACATTCATCAAATGAATAATCCTATCAGATACAACAAAATTAAAGCCAATCCTCACAAATCCGACAAAAACACATGAAAACTAACTAAATCAAAATGCTACTAGAATTGAGAAAAACCAACACAATCTCAGAAAACCTTCATTCCTACCTACGTCAGACCGACTCCCACACACCAGAACTGAACGGCACCCTCAACCTCACAAACCCGATTGTCCACTACGACCCATAATGTCGACCTATGAATCGTTTAACTACAACTTGGTAAGTACATAGCTTGGGCATTTTCTACATATGTAACATCAGCAGGGTCCTTTTTTAAGGACTCTTTTAACTTTAAATCTATTCTGGATCAACTAAATCATAAAGCTTTAATGGTCAGTTTTCATGTAACCTCCCTTTTCACTGAAGCCTGCAAGATAGCTTTAGAACTTTATATCCAAGACCCAAACCCATTAATACACATTCACAGCAACCAACTAGCAACTCTTCTACAATTCACTACCACCAAAACCAACTTCATGTTCAACAACCAAAATTACATACAAATAAATGGCTTAAGTATGGACAATCCTGTGTCACCAATTCTAGCCAACATTTTCATGACACAGATTGAATCTCAAGCAATCAATCCAGCCTTACACCCACCACTATACTGGTACGTTGACGATACATTTGCTGGATTTACATCTACAGAACACACACTCAGTTTATTCAACCACGCTAACTCCGTACACCCCAACATTAAGTTCACCTGTGAATACGAAAAAGCTAAACAAATAACATTTCTCAACCTCAAGATCACAAGAACTGATACACAATTCAAACCAGAAATCCACAGAAAAATCACCCACACTGGACTATACATTCCCTGGGACTCAGCACATGAAATAAAACAAAAACTCAACATATTAAAAAAAACAAATAAACACAGCCACAAAACTATGCTCAACAGATAAAAGTAACGAGGAAATCAAACAATTAAAACAACACTTCATCAACGTCAATAAATTTCATTCAAAAACCGTCGAAAAAGTCATACACACATACCTAGGCCAACAACACAATCAACAGCGTACAAACAATAATAAGTTCAATGAAACAACTAGCTATAAAATCCTGCACTGTTGCATACCATATATTCCCGATATTAGCGATAAAATAACCAACATTTGGTAAAAACTTACAACAAAACATAACATTCAAATAAACACTAAATTCATTCAAAAACCGGGCATAAAACTAAAATCCATACTATGTAAAAACTACACTGACAAACATAACACCAACATTATTTATAAAATACAAGGCAACAACTGCCACGACTGTTATATCAGAGAAACAAGCCGAAAAATGGAAACCAGATTCATGAACACAAAAAATTCCCACGTTTTTGAACACTGAAAAACAAATAAATACAACATAAGCATAGAAAACACCAACATATTAAGTAGAGAAATAAAGACAAAAAAAATGAAAAATCAAAGAAGCCCTCCTTATAGAAGAACTCAAACCAAAATTAAACCAACATAAAGGAACACCTTTATACCTATATTAATCACCTAACATCTAACTGCTACGCCCCTACAATATCGTACCTGCTCACACTCTCGTCCCTAAGACATGTGGCCAGTAATGGTCAGTTTCAAACTGTCTTTGTTAACCTGAAGATGACCTAAAAAGGTCGAAACATTGTTCTTGTACTTTATTTGAATTAAAGATTTTGATACCCATACCAGCCGTCTCTGCTATACATTTAAACACTTAAGGTGTTTTTATTTTGTATTTATTGCAAAGTTGCTAAAGCTGCCTGCTGTGGTCCCTAATTTTGAATTACTGATCAGTATTGAAGCAACCACATCCAGAAGTACCCTACTACACATCATCTATGCAAAAGGACTGACATCTTAAAGTGCTGGCAATATTTTGTGATAGTGCATAGATTCTAGCCTAGCTCGCCAGCTACGAGAATTTAGAGATCTACCGAAGGGCTAACCTAAGGCATTGTTTATAGAAATAATTATTTATCGCAGTACTTTCATATCTCTGACATCACAATGGATCTTTTCAAACAAATTAAATAGTTAAGGAACAAACCACGCATTTCCAAAAGTAAACGAAATAAAATTAACATAACAGATGACGATTTCCGAGTGAATTTTAATGTAAATGTTTCAAAGTGTGAGAATAAAGTACAACAGATATGGTGGGGGACAAAGTTTGTAATAAGAAATAGAAAAAAAAAGCATTAAAATGAGTGACAAAACGTTTTTTTTTGGGGTGGGAAGGAGAGGGTAATAGTCAGTATAACTGGTATAACTTTGTGATGTGTGGGTAACTAAACATTTAAGACGGGTAGTAAGGCAATTAGAAGCTTTAATTAAATAGTGTTTACACGCCTGGCGAAACATATATATATGAATTTCAATGTGCAGCTAACTTATAGCTGAAGTTGTTCTACAGGAAAACTGATTTGCTAATTCATTATAAAACGTAAAACTGAAAAGTTTCACACATCGGATAGAATATGGTAAAGCTTTCTCGAGCCTGTAAAACAACTGATAGACGTTATTTTTTTCGTAAATTATTTATTAAAAATTGCACAAAATATATATACAATAAAACGTTGGCGGCATTATAGATTTACGAGATCTTCGTATCAGTTAATTAATACTTGTGCTTACTTTATGTATATATGTACATTAACAAATGTATACGTATACGCATGCATACGGGTGTACGTATATGTGTGTATGTTCTTTGTCTATATGACAGAATATGACCAATGAAAGCGTCAGAACACGTCTTGTTGGCCATTTTATTAAGATCCGATCATGCATGATAATAGTCTCGAACTCGATGTGTCACAGACTGCATGACATGTTGGAGAGTGTCTTGTTCTATTGTACAACCCATATTATATAGTCGCAGATATCAACAGAGGAATATAGTGGCGAACACGGCTTTCAATATTTCTATAAAAGCGCTGAAAGTTATTGCGCTGGCAAGGAAAGTAATCGAAATGCCTATCATGCTCTTTCTTTTCGAGTCAACTATCGGGCAGTACGCTTTACGTTATTATGTTAGACGAGTCATTGTTCTTTCTTTTCGAGTCAACTATCGGGCAGTACGCTTTATGTTATTATGTTAGACGAGTCATTGTTCTTTCTTTTCGAGTCAACTATTGGGCAGTACGCTTTGTGCTATCATGTTAGAATAGTCATTGTACACTACATAGAAATGTAGTATTGTGAGAAGACTTGACTGGTAGTTTTGCAAGTTTTTCGTCCTACGAACAAATTAAAGGACCCAACCCCGCCAAGGTTAATGTAATGTTAATAGCATGCCTGATATATATATAGAAATGTCAAACCCGAATCACTCTTACAAAAACACAGACAACCTGATGTCTGTCGCCTTTCACGAGTATGTCTAGTTGTCTGTTTCTCCGGTATGTCAACAGCCTTTGGTACGTCATCTTTATCTAACCATAGAGGTATTCCATTTTCATTCCCAGTGTTAATAGGCTCTTGACGACAGAGGTCTTTGAGCAATCGGCCGAATAAAAGGTCAATCTTTTATAAGGACGCCCATGTTAGGCGGGGATCTACTATCGTGTCCTTTATGAGTATGTGACGTACTTGCTGTAAGGCATGGTCTTGCAAATCAATCATGATATAATTACATTTCTGAAATTATCAGACTCAAATAATCACCTGATATCACATGACAAACCTATTCAAAAGTATGGGGGTATTCGTAATCAAGTGACAGGTGGTAATAAAGCTGTAATCGAATTCTTTAAATACTAAATTACCTCATTTACACCTTATGTCAGATGTATATCTCGCTTAAGATATATGTTTTTTAAATATACTTTTAAATATTTGTTTAATGTTCACGTTTTTAAACCTTGCTAGATCTTTTTATGAAACCAACTTATCAACTTCAACCGTCATAATGCAAATGACAATTTTAGAATGTTCTCTATGGTGTTATATTTAAATTGAGTTCAGAGGTCAAATGTAATAAAAAGGACACACAAGAACTTTGTACTTTCAGGGCCTCAAAACAAAAAAGATTCTTCATAACAGTTCAGTCGTTAAAGTTTAAAACCATGTTTTACCAAAGATTAAAAACAATTAAATTGAGATATTCCTTTCTAAGTTATTAGTAATTATACGGGTGGAACCATAGAAACAAGTATTGTGGTGGCGCCTATCACACAGCCTTACAAGTGGTGTCTCCGTCATTCCAACCGAAGCCAGTTATAAGTTAGTTTCTTCCTCAAACATTAAAGGTTCGCAGCCACAGGTTAATCTTACACATAATGACAGTTTTATAGCAACATTTGATGATATACTTTCAAACTGATTAATTGTTCTATAGTTGCAGACTACTTAGTGCACCTGAGCAATCTGTCAGGTTACGAATATCAAATGATTTAAAACATAAAAAAAAAAAATCAACAGCGGAACAGAAACTTCAGCGAAATATAAATCATCACGTTTTTAAACTTCATCAGTTTCATTCTTTGTATTTTTTCACTGTTGTTGATTGTTCTATTATGCAAGCCTCTATCAACAACCTCCCCCAAGCGAATCGGGGATGATTAATTCCTGAGTGCATGCGAATTAGCAACCAAAGCAAATGACGGTTTTCCCACATTACCTGCATGTTAATGATAATCTTACAAACTCTATTTCAGCTAGAGTATAACAAAAACGTGAATATTATAAAATATGTTTAATATCTGGTTGTTGGGAAGATTCTGTTGTAAAGTACACGTGAATAATAAATGTAGATAGGGTAAGTAAACGGACAGACTTTTATGATTTATTCCAACCAAGCTTCTTATTCTGTAAGATCTCTATTATAGTAATACACGAGTGGTAAACAGAATTTTATGACTTATTACAACCAAGTCTTCTTATTCTGTAAGATCTCTATTATAGTAATACACGAGTGGTAAACAGAATTTTATAACTTATTCCAACCAAGTCTTCTTATTCTGTAAAATCTCTATTATAGTAATACACGAGTGGTAAACAGAATTTTATGACTTATTACAACCAAGCTTCTTATTCTGTAAGATCTCCATTATAGTAATACACGAGTGGTAAACAGAATTTTATGACATATTCCAACCAAGTCTTCTTATTCTGTAAGATCTCTATTATAGTAATACACGAGTGGTAAACATAATTTTATGACTTATTCTAACCAAGTCTTCTTATTCTGTAAGATCTTTATTATAGTAATACACGAGTGGTAAACATAATTTTATGACTTATTCCAACCAAGTCTTCTTATTCTGTAAGATCTCTATTATAGTAATACACGAGTGGTAAACAGAATTTTATAACTTATTCAAACCAAGTATTCTTATTCTGTAAGATCTCTATGATAGTAATACACGAGTGGTAAACAGAATTTTATGACATATTACAACCAAGTCTTCTTATTCTGTAAAATCTCCATTATAGTAATACACGAGTGGTAAACAGAATTTTATAACTTATTACAACCAAGTCTTCTTTTTCTTTAAGTAAGATCTCTATTATAGTAATACACGAGTGGTAAACAGAATTTTATGACTTATTCCAACCAAGTCATCTTATTCTGTAAGTTCTCTATTATAGTAATACACGAGTGGTAAACAGAATTTTATGACTTATTACAACCAAGTCATCTTATTCTGTAAGATCTCTATTATAGTAATACACGAGTGGTAAACAGAATTTTATAACTTATTCCAACCAAGCTTCTTATTCTGTAAGATCTCTATTATAGTAATACACGAGTGGTAAACAGAATTTTATGACTTATTCCAACCAAGTCTTCTTATTCTGTAAGATCTCTATTATAGTAATACACGAGTGGTAAACAGAATTTTATGACTTATTACATCCAAGCTTCTTATTCTGTAAGATCTCTATAATAGTAGTACACGAGTGGTAAACAGAATTTTATGACATATTCCAACTAAGTCTTCTTATTCTGTAAGATCTCTGTTATAGTAATACACGAGTGGTAAACATAATTTTATGACTTATTCCAACCAAGTCTTCTTATTCTGTAAGATCTCTATTATAGTAATACACGAGTGGTAAACAGAATTTTATGACTTATTACAACCAAGTTATCTTATTCTGTAAGATCTCTATTATAGTAATACACGAGTGGTAAACAGAATTTTATAACTTATTCAAACCAAGTATTCTTATTCTGTAAGATCTCTATTATAGTAGTACACGAGTGGTAAACAGAATTTTATGACATATTCCAACTAAGTCTTCTTATTCTGTAAGATCTCTATTATAGTAATACACGAGTGGTAAACATAATTTTATGACATATTCCAACCAAGTCTTCTTATTCTGTAAGATCTCTATTATATTATACACGAGTGGTAAACAGAATTTTATGACTTATTCCAACCAAGTCTTCTTATTCTGTAAGATCTCTATTATAGTAATACACGAGTGGTAAACAGAATTTTATAACTTATTCAAACCAAGTATTCCTATTCTGTAAGATCTCTATTATAGTAATCCCCGAGTGGTAAACAGAATTTTATGACTTATTCAAACCAAGTAATCTTATTCTGTAAGATCTCTATTATAGTAATACACGAGTGGTAAACAGAATTTTATAACTTATTACAACCAAGTCTTTTTATTCTGTAAGATCTCCATTATAGCAATACACGAGTGGTAAACAGAATTTCATGACATATTCCAACCAAGTCTTCTTATTCTGTAAGATCTCTATTATAGTAATACACGAGTGGTAAACAGAATTTTATGACTTATTACAACCAAATCTTCTTATTCTGTAAAATCTCTATTATAGTAATACACGAGTGGTAAACAGAATTTTATGACTTATTCCAACCAAGTCATCTTATTCTGTAAGTTCTCTATTATAGTAATACACGAGTGGTAAACAGAATTTTATGACTTATTACAACCAAGTCTTCTTATTCTGTAAGATCTCCATTATAGTAATACACGAGTGGTAAACAGAATTTTATGTCTTATTCTCACCAAATCTTCTTATTCTTTAAGTAAGATCTCTATAATATAAAATGGAGACACGACTGTTAAAAGCCTTAAGATAATTGGACTCACAGATTACCATGTGTATTTTGGTAAAGTATTATAGTTCATGACGTGGACAAATGGGAGACATTATTACAGGTAGGCCAATTTCTTTCTTTCTTTCTTTTTTTACCGAAAATATGCAGAAAAACTCATATACAATTTGAGCTAATGTCTAAGAAAAGTAGGCAAAGTTTAACCTAGCCAAAGTTACCGTACACGTATATTTAACGCTGATCAGAGCGATTTAATTTAGGGAAAAAAAACAACAACAACCTAGAAAATGACGTCATCTTCTGTTAAAAAAATATTTCTTTTTTACCTACAGATTATTTCACGTCCTTTAAATCTTATACGCCTACACTGCTTATCAACGAATGAATTACCAATACAACGAATAAATAGGTCGACAACAGTATTTTATTATATTTATTTCCCTACGTTTTATACGTGTGGTGCTACATATATATGAGCATAAACAGCCAGCCAAGCTGACAGCATGTTGTAAGGACACTTTGGCGACAACAGAGAGGTCACAGAATTTCTATAGGTGTTTAATGTAATACGAGTTTTATTCTGTTAACCTACATTTCCCGGTTGAGTGTCACCGAAGGGCATTTCTGTGTGAAGCATTTAAAAAAAATCTGGTAGATAACCTTGACGTTATTAAATGTAGGTCTGTAAAAGTTAATCTATCTTATTTTAATGTTGTCATAAATAAGCAGTTGTTCTCGGTAAAAACAGAAGGAGAAGAGAATAGAAAGAACAATTGGAATGAAGTAATTTTTAAAGCTAGCTGCTTCAAAATACCATAGACTTGTTTCTTTGTAATTAAGCACAAAGCTGCACAATGGGCTATCTGTGCTCTGCCCATCACGGGTATCGAAACCAGGTTTCTAGCGTTGTAAGTCCACAGACATATCGCTGTGCCACTAGGGGGCAGTACCATAGACGGCAGCTACTAGGCCTAACAACTGCCTGTAAAATGTTATAAAAGTGCCGCTGTATTAAAATTTGATGGGGCGCGTCTGAAGGCATGATTTTTATCTACATATCAATATTATATTAGGAATACTTAATTCACTTTCTAGAAAGAAGAAAAATAGAAAGCACGAACGTGGAAACTGGTTAATGGAATGAGTTTTTCTTTAACTATCCTTAAAGTTCTAAGCATTAATTATTTGTTTGACTTTTATTATATTTTACTGTATCATTCAGATTATCTATTTGTCTGCGGTAAATTGTTTATCTGTATACGAGAAATACAAAAAAATGTAAAGAACCTGAACCAATCCCCCCCCCCCCAGTGGCACAGCGGCATGTCTGCGGGCTTGCAACGCTAGAAACTGGGTTTCGATACCCGTAGAGGGTAAAGCACAGATAGCCCATTGTGTAGCTTTGTGCGAAACTACAAACAAACTAAATCAATCCTTTTTTACTTCTGTACTTAACTTGCTATAAAGGACAACGTCGTCGTTTTGTTAAGAATTGTATATTTGTCTCGACGATTCTCGACAAAATCTAATTAATGCTCTACTGTTCTCTTATAATGTTTTAAGTTATGTTATTACTGCATGAGTTTAGTTTTGTCCTGCCGACCTTCACTATTTCGAGTGATGGGCTATATTGTTCTGTTGTCATGCTATAAGATTAATTATTTCTAAAAAGAATCTACATCGTTATGTTATTACTGTATGTGAATTACTGTTCTGTTATCACTATGTGAGTTTAGTTTTGTTTGTTAATTCTTCTCTAGTTCAAAAGAACATTATATTGTTCAGTTAGCACTATGCGAGTTTAGTTTCGGCTTGATGTTTCTTATCTAGTTCCAAAGAACACTGTACTGTTCTATTATTACTATGTGAGATTAGTTTCGTCCTGATGATTCTTCTCAAAAAACAGTATATCGTTCTGTTATCACTATGGGAGTTTAGTTTTGTTCTGATGATTCTCTCAAAGAACACTATATCGTTTTGTTATCACTATGTGAGTTTAGTTTCTTTCTGATGACTCATCAAACTTTTTAACGGATAAACTATTAATCTATTTTTACTAATTTGAGTCTGTTCTTATCCTGGTAATCGTGAACAACTTCCAGAAAAAAAAATTGATCAAATATAGTCGAACAAGACCGATGTTGTTTTACTCTTATTGGTTTGATATTTCTGTATTTAGTAATTAAAAAATGATTTAATAGATAAAAGAATATTCAGTAATTACGTCATAACTTCTATAGTTTATTTCAAATCCACTGGATTATCCAATTAAATATTAACGACGAAGCAGTGACCCTGTCAATGGCACGCCGCTATACAAATGCGTGACCTGTTCAGGCAGTAGACTGCCTTTATCACATAAGACTGAAACAAGAAGGTCGAGAAGGAGATCACGTGAATGGCATATTTATTCGTAGACAAACACGGGTTTTTTAATATACTGAACGGCTGTCTGGTGACATTTAACTAAACCAAACCCTGCTAAAGAATCCTTGCAGAACTAACAAGATTAAGTCAGCGAATCAAGATTAAGGCACTGATGATACCGCATGCGCGTTAGCTTATAAGAATTTTTGACAAGTTACTATTATTATATGCAGTATATACTGTAGAGAAACTTCTATGGTCAAAAATAAATTCGTTATAGAATAATTTCAAAAATTTATATGTGATTAATAGAGAATATTTTAAACTCAACCAGAATCACGACAATACATCATGAGGGGCTTCATTTATTAGGTCAAAAATAAATTCGTTATAGATTAATTTTAAAAATTGATATGTGATTAATAGAGAATAGTTTAAACACAACCAGAATCACGACAATACGTCATGAGGGGCTTCATTTATTAGGTCAAAAATAAATTCGTTATAGAATAATTTCAAAAATTTATATGTGATTAACAGAGAATATTTTAAACACAACCAGAATCGAATATTTTAAACTCAACCAGAATCACGACAATACGTCATGAGCGGCTTCATTTATTAGGTCAAAAATAAATTCGTTATAGATTAATTTCAAAGATTTATATGTGATTAATAGAGAATATTTTAAACACAACCAGAATCACGACAATACGTCATGAGGGGCTTCATTTATTAGGTCAAAAATAAATTCGTTATAGATTAATTTCAAAAATGTATATGTGATTAACAGAGAATATTTTAAACACAACCAGAATCACGACAATACGTCATGAGGGGCTTCATTTATTAGGTCAAAAATAAATTCGTTATAGATTAATTTCAAAAATGTATATGTGATTAACAGAGAATATTTTAAACACAACCAGAATCACGACAATACGTCATGAGGGGCTTCATTTATTAGGTCAAAAATAAATTCGTTATAGATTA
>NW_013670210.1:0-2483 GCF_000517525.1 Limulus polyphemus
TCAGAAGTATTATTGACGTTCGTTGTTATAGCGTTTGTTTAGCGCGATTGTTTAAGTTGAGTGTATCGGTAAAGTTATATTCGGAAAGAATAAACCAGTTTTATTAAGTAAAGACTTGTGTCGTTAAAATTTCGTCGGAACGAAGTTACGGAAAAATCAATTAACAAAAGGAGACGTAACAGCGTGTTTTTTTGTTTTTTTTAATTATTGAGTGTTGGCTCGTCAATCGCATCCGTCACATTATACGAGTAATAATGTTGCCATTAAGTTGTCATTCTATGAAATATTTAATCTTGTATGGTCTGTATGAAAATAAATTTGCTTTTAATTTTATATAAATAAATAGTACAATATTTTTGTATATTTATTTACAATTTTACATTTACAATACTGTTACGAACTTGGCCACTTTCATCTAGGCTAGGATTTTAGGACGAGTTAATGAGTTAAAAGAAAACCGCACGACACCCAGTGTGTTATTAACAGGAATGAAAACTTGTTTTTTTTTAATCATCCTTTTTTTTTGTTTAGTAAATCTTCCAGTTCACCTTACCTTACATACCGAATTTCAAAGAAATCACTTTAACCCTTATCGTTTTACAACAGGCCAAACTTATCCTGTTATTCTTCGTTTTCTTCTTGTCCTTCTTCTTCGTACCAGTGAAAATACAAACAAACAAACTTCACTTTAATCGATTTATTTCAAATTTGGTACATAACTGGAATATATGTTTCCCTAGCTTCACAGCAAATTTGTTTGTAGTAGTTCGAGTATTCTCGGAGATGTGGGCAAAAAGAAGCAAAAATGACGCAACAATGTCGAAAATTGTTGCTCTCGCCTAGAGAAAAATTGGATAATTCGTTCGCGATGAAATTTCTACCACACATTAAGGTATTCTTAAAAGTGGACCATTTTTAATTCTATAAAAATCGGACACAAAATCCGGAAGTTATGAGCTCCCAAACCACCATCGTGTAAAACTTTTCACGCGGTTTTTCGTACTAATAAAAATGCTTCCCGGTACGTGATTGCCCTTCATTTTTGGTATATAGCTAGCATATTTTATAATATCACGTTATCTACTGTATAAAACTACACAAGGAACATGATATCTATTGAAAAGGTGTGAACAAAAATTATAGCAACTGAAAGATATGAACTCAAAGTTATTGAAGTATTGAAGAAACCCACATGTGATTATAATGTCTCCAAATTTAACAGGTGCTTCATACTAATTATTCCAAACTATATCAAAGTATCAAACTTATATCCTTTGTGGTTGTTTTTACCTAATGTCAATGTGTAACTAAACATAAACCAGCAGCCCATGTGTTGCTATGCATACTGTACAAATTTTGTAAAATTTCGAATGTTTAGTCACAATAGTTTGCATAAAATTTTAATCATCAATATTTTCCCATTTTGGCCACAAACTTTGAGTTTACAACTATGCTGTTTTTGAGTAGTTATAGATTAACTAAAACTATAAACTATGTATAATATACTTCTATAAGATCAACATCCTAAACATTAATCTATAAACTACGTATAATATACTTCTTTAAGATCAACATCCTAAACATCAATCTATAAACTACGTATAATATACTTCTATAAGATCAACAACCTAAACATCAATCTATAAACTACGTATAATATACTTCTATAAGATCAACAACCTAAACATCAATCTATAAACTACGTATAATATACTTCTATAAGATCAACATCCTAAACATCAATCTAAAACAATCTGGTTAACATAAGATTATAACCATGACACCGTGGTAGAGTTAAAATAAATTAAGTGCACGTGATAAATATGTGGGTATGGTACACTTACACTGTGGGTACGTATTCTGTTTCGGGAAAACTACCCGTCGTGTATGATATAAGCATACATGTTTTCCCTACTGTTCCGTCTCCGACTACGACAACTTTTATTGGTCGATTTCCTTTTGACGTCATCAAGCTTGCAAACCTAAATAGAAATTACAAAGAAAAAATAAATAAATTAGTCTTGATGAGTTCTAATAATCCAATTCTGATTACTTCTGAAGAGAGTATACTCCAAATTTTGTGAATTATAAAGGCACAAAATATGATAGAAAAAATTATTAGTTGATAGTTGGCTTTACGTATTAACGTTAAAATAAATTAAATAAAACATAACGCACAAGTAAGCGATTTTACAACAGAAAATTTTCTTATAAAGCATTTGATGAATTCCACAAAAACCTTGTGAAAAACAAACCAATTTCGTTGTAGTTAATTTGCTATTAAGTTCAAGAAAATGATGAATTATTGCAAAACTGTTACTATCCAGGAAATATTATTTCAATTTTAATGATAAGGCTATATGATGTTCACAGGAAAGCATGGTACTAATAAGTTACATGAAACTTTGTATTTGTATAATACTTGGCTAATAAGGCCATCTGCCACCCTCCTATAATTTTGAGCTACTGAGAAGGTAGCAGTA
>NW_013670210.1:3056-8704 GCF_000517525.1 Limulus polyphemus
TAAAGTTTTTCTTCATTACCCATCCAAGCCATCTCCAACCATTATTAGTCTCAAAGTGGGTTCCTCGTCATCGAATTTACAAGTTAACTTATCCATCTTGGCTCTCATAGTCTTGGGTCAGGTCACGGGTCTGATTCAGCGACCTACTCCTCAAAAATAGTATCAAACGTCTTCTTTTTGTCTAATCAAAACAGCCCAGACATTTACGTAATGATTCATTTTTTTAAATCCACACCAAGCTGCCGGGCTGGCTCTCGTGACAGATGTTAAATATGCAAATTAATAACTTACGTAATAACCATAAAGTCTCGGTGAAGCAGGATGTTTTAGAATTGCATTCTGACATTGGTGTTTCGTATGTATTTGAGGAGTTTAGGACACAATGTCGCTTAATACGCTTCCCACTTGCTACTATGGGTGTGTTATAAAAGTGACAGTTAATTCTATAGTTCAAAATTAGGGATGGCTATACCTGAAACCTAGGAGCCTCTGGTCTTGTTCTTTAGCCCACGTTAATCGCCCAGAAGTACGGGGCTAAATTGAATTTTGTGCAAGAACCGGTAGTGCTTGTTGTAATTAAATTAGACACCAGAGCTGAGCAAATATGCTCTCCCCTACACGTGATGACAACAGGAAATACATAAATTAGAGAGAAGGGGGGGGGGGGAGCACTTGACAGTTTTGTAAAGTTCGAACGTTACAACTCACATTGTTGGCATCTTATATGAAATATCATTTAGAATATATAAAATAGTAGTAACCTACCGCGGTTTAACTTTTTCTATCTTACACTTTGACTTCAGCTATATAAAAAATACGGAGCAAATTTACTGCCACTGAGTCGCCTTGTAGAAATAAATTAAATAAAAGAAAATAGTTAACGAAAAAAATAATTAGGCACGTAATGCTTTGCTAGAAATTTATATTACAAATGAATAACTAATACAAGCATACGGTTAAAAGAAATAGATCCATACACTTCGGTTTATTTATACGTAATGCCTATTTCTATTACATGACAGACGAAGGAACAAGTTAACTAAAACATGTGTCCTTATTTTGCATCGTAGATAACACATCACGATATTATTACTTTTACCTAGTTCTTGTTTTAAACGGGCTTTTTAAAGATATTTTTTTGGTTGGACTGGAGATCTTGAAAATTCTATGCCTTAAAAGAGGCTCTACAGGCTTAAAATGAAATTATCGAATTGCATTTATCGCTTTACCCAACTCCATGCCCCCCAATGGCACAGCTGTATGTCTGCGGACTTACAATGCTAGAAACCGGGTTTCGATACCCGTGGTGGGCAGAGCACAGATAGCCCTTGTGTAGCTTTGTGCATAATTACAAACAACCCAACTCCATTACTATCTAGAAATACTACTGCAAATTCTAGAGCTGAAAGGTTAAACATCACACGTGTTTATAGCACAATTAAATAATGTGTAATAAATTAGTACTTCATCGTTGTTATTTGACTTACAATATATATATATGTGTGTGTGTGGTCTACGAGCTAGATTGCACTGTCTTTATACCACCAGATGGCGAATAATTGAACATTTAGTTTCTCCCTTTAAAAATTTTCAACTGAGACACGCAACTTACACTTTATTAAACTCTACAGTTTTCGGTTCTTCTGTATGTTTTTAATTTTCCAATCCTTCGTCTGAAATTTTGACTGACCAGGCTTCAGTATCGTTAAAAATGACCTTTTGTGAATTATTTAATAACTCATTTTTAGCTTTTTCTAATGCTATTTTTGTAGTTTCTCCTAGAATGACCTATCTGTGATTTGCTTCAGAATGACAACTGCTACATCTTATGGTTACCATGACTACTATGCGAGCGTGAAACATTGTAAATCAGAAAGACACGTTTTTAGTATATTCTTAGTTATAGCTAAATTATTAATAAACGGCCAGGTGGTTAGGGAGTTCGACTCCTAATGAGAAGGTCGCGGGTTCGAATCCCCGTTCAACCAAACATGCTCGCCCTTTCAGCCGTAAGGGCGTTATAATATTCGTTGGTAAAAGAGTTGGCGGTGGGTGGTGATGACTAGCTGCCTTCCCTCTAGTGTTACACTGCTAAATTAGGGACGGCTAGCGCAGATAGCCCTCGTGTAGCTTTGCGCGAAATTAAAAAAAACAACAACAACAAAAAACATTAAGAAACGTATAGTGGTACTTCTGCACAGCTGTGTGGTGGCGTTGTTAACTATGATAAAAAAGTTAACAATCAAGATACAATGTTATTTGTTTGCTTCAGAATTTTTGCGCAAAGCTACACAAGGATTATCTGCGCGCAGTCCTTCTTACTTCTTCTTCTTTTTTAACTGACAGGCTAGAGAGAAAGCAGCTAGTAAACAGAAACCACCGTTAACTCTTGGACTATTTTTTTGACCGAATAGCGGGACTTGATCACCACTCTTATGCCGCAACCACAGCCCCAAAGTGCGGAGCGCGTTTCGCCGCGAACCACGAACTGCAATAAATGGAGTTATCTTTACCTAACTAAATCTTTTAAAATAATATGTTGAACAATTTAAAAAATCTTATACTGATCAGTTAATAACGTTAAAAAACTAGAAAACATATTATATTATTATAATTTTCTTCTTCTGTAGCTTTTACTCCACATTTTTATTTGCTAAATGCAAAATTGTAGACATCGGCATTTAGATAACTGCATTTACAGAAGGACCTATACATGCTGGGGAGTCAGACCAAAGGTTGTTTTCAAGTTATCTTTCGAACACATTACACAGAGCGGACATGTGAAAAACGTATTACACATACACACACATATACATCATTCACAGTTCTCACACAATCCATTACATCTATTCATATATAAATAATATCTTGTTAACACATACAACTGCTACACTTTTAATAACACAGGCCTGTGATGGTTTTATTGTCTTGAAATTTTTTACATGGTCTGCAGTAATTCCTGTACGCTGAATCCGAAAATGATATCAATTTTTCTCCATCACGTTCAGATTTTTCACAAAACGTCATATCACAATACATAAAAGAAAAACCACAACACGTAGTTTGGTGACTAAAAGACGTAGATTTCACAAAGAAAAAATCAGGATGAATGAGGATGCATATTCGCTTGACATCAATTTTCTTCCCTTTTCTTCAGTTTGTTTGTATTTTTGTTAACAAACATAATGAAAAATGTTCATTGTGGTAAACGAAATAATAATTTGATTTAAGTAACAGTTTTTTTTCTTCCTGATTTGTAAAAAATCCTTACGTGATAGAAAATAATGAATATTATTTTCGAAATCTGCGTAGCTGAATTATGGAAAATCTCTTATCAAAACCAAAACAACTTTTATGAAGTTTAAATTCGCAGGCCTGTGTTATTATATACGCACCAGTTCACACAACATATTACATTTAGTTATATATATTAATATATTCCAATTCATACAATATGTTACATTTAGCTACATATTAATATGCTCCGGTTCACACATTACACAAATTTCAATCATATATTAATGTACCTCAGTTTACACAATATATTACATTTAGTTACATAGATTACTATATCCCAGATCACACAATTTATTATATCTTGCTACATTTCAACTACGCCCCGGTTCACACATTATTTAACATTAATTCATATATTAATCTGTCCCAGTTCACACACCACATTACTTTCAATCTTACTTTCACGAGTATGCTCGAGTTCTCACACACTCGTATATAATTCGCTGAGTTTCACTATATCTTAGGGATTCACACACAGACTTTTTTACGTTTATATACACTTAAATTATATGAATTATCTTCAGCTCAAGTATAAATTTGTACTTGGAAATTCTGGTGTTCACGTTCAACTGCGCTATAAGGAATCCATATAACTGCTTTTAAACTTATTATCACAGCTTGAAAGGTTTATAAATGAATGTTTTCCAGCTTAAAACACCTGTTAAATATTTGCCTACTTTTTATGAATGTTTGAACTCCACACACGTGCAAAATGTCAAGGCCACGCGCACCTGTGGTACTTTTATTTTACTTCTGTATTTAACTACAACTACCCATTAATATTTTCTTGATAATTTAACACTACTTTCGTTTATTATACAGGCCTCCCAGTGTGCCACCGCAAAAAAAATAAAGTTTTTATTTTACTTTTTCTAACGTAGAAGAAAGTACGTTTTCGCAAATCAAAATAGAATTAAGTACATACAAATAATTTATGTTTGACTAATAATAAATGTAAATTTCTATACCTATCTGTAATATTTTTATGAAGAAATCCATTACTTTGTGTGATGACAAGTTTTACAATGCAAGTTCTGATAATGAAGTCTGAATTATTTCCCCACATCAAAAATGCTGCAAAATCGTTATATTTTCACGGATCAGTATTGGATAATTATAATATCATGATAAAATGCCTAAGACTTTGCGACAATGTTTATGGTTAAAAATATAGGTTTACCTTCAAATTTCAAAGTTTTTTTTTGGGCTTATGTTGAACAAAAAATAGAGAAAATAAAGTCTGAGAAGGAAAAAACTGATTTTTATATAATTTAACTTGAAGGTATCACTGACAGTGGGAGATCTGTTTATATGTATTTAGACTTTATATTTTTACGCAGTCTGTATTTAGACCGTACCTATTTTTATATACAATCATAATCCAGAACTTGTTTTTATACAGTCTGTTAAGGTCATTCAGACCTTAATTATTTTATACATTCGGTATCCAGACCTTAATCAGTCTTTATATAATCGGTGTTGAAACTGTAATTGTTTTTATACAGTTAGTATCCAGACCTTAACAATTTTTAATATACAGTTAATATAGATACCTTAACTATTTTTATAAAATTAGTATAGACACCTTAACCATTTTTTATACAAATAGCATAGACACCTTAACTATTTTTTATACAATTAGTAAAGACACCTTAAATATTTTTTAAACAATTAGTATAGATACCTTAACCATTTTTTATACAGTTAGTACAGTTTTATACAGTTGGTATCGAATTCTTAACTACTTTTTTATACAGTCGGTATCCAGACCTTGACCATTTTGTATACAGTCGGTATCCATATTTAATTATTTTTATACAGTCGTACATGCAACTATTCTGAAGATAGTCGTATGCCATTTCACTACAGCTTTAGCCATTTACAGCTCTCATTAATTACTGTTTCTTAACTTTCGCCTCGAGTACTCTAGTAGGGAAGTAGCAGCTATCCGTAGTAATAAAACAGAATAAATAAAAGAAAAACCCGCCTGCCAAGTTCGGACCTGCTAGCTCCAAAACTGTGGGAAGAGATCGAGAACGGACAATTTTACAAACACACAGCGTGAATTAACACAGGAAATAAGAATGACTAAAAAACAAAAGAACACAGGCCTTGAGGGGCAGAATCCGCCTACTAATAATTTAGACCAGAAAAAAAAACCTTGCTGAAATTGAATTTTATTCAGAGTTGCTTGTGTTTGAACAACGTGTTGTAGAAGAGATTTTGTGAGGAATCATCTTCAAAGAAGTTCAGAGCGATAATACCAAAACAAAGATCTTTACTATTCTTTGTAACTGTAGAAGACTCTTGAAAATGGTATATATATATATATATATATATATATATATATA
>NW_013670210.1:9643-14328 GCF_000517525.1 Limulus polyphemus
ATACAAAAACAAAGATCTTTTCTATTCTTTGTAACTGTAGAAGACTCTTGAAAATGATATATAGGTATATATATATATATATATATATATATAGTGTTACGACAGCGGAAGTCACGTGAACTGGTAACACGTCATGAGATTCTCGAAGGATTGTGACTTTTCCTGGCAACTCTAGTCTTTTCCAAGCGCCCTCTATTTTAGTATATAAGCCCGGCAAATAATTGCAGATAGAGATAGATATAGAGACAGATAATTGAGTCAAGCGAGCGGTATTGACGGTAATATAAAGTGTGTGTTTTGTTATCGAGATTGCAGACGCATTAACAGTGGAAATTCTGTGTATTGCAAAGTTGTATCGAGAAAGAATAAACTAGTTTCAATTAAGAAAGAACTTGTATCGCTGAAGTTTCTCGGAAAGACTTTCTACGGAAAATTAACAAACGACCAAAGACGTAACAATATATATCTTATCGAAAAGCTTTACATATTAGATTCTAGAAGAAAATCACTAGTTAGCTGGTTGGTTATATAAAATAAATATGTAGAAAGCTATAGATATGGTCATTTCAAACTAAGTCTGTATAAACCTAGTGATACATAAGTTTGTACATGTAGCAATAATCATCATCAATGTAATAAAAAACATGCCACGCGAAAAAAAAATCTATTGGGACCTGGCGTGACCTAGTAGTTAGAGTGAAGGTCATATTCCACTATTCTATTAAACCAAAAGTTGGCGGTAGGTGCTACTGATTATATGACTTCTCTCTAGTCTATCAGTTCGAAATAAGGATGTCCGTGCATAGATACCCCCTGTGTAGCTTTGCGAGAAATTCTGAAATATATAAAGAGACAATCACAAGTAAAAGTATAAATTGCTATTCAAATCTTTTAGATTACACTGTCTTACAAGGTAAACTTTCACGACAAAGTTGGTGAATTATGCACTTGGCGATATATTCGCTCTAATTTTATTTTGAGAAAGAATAAAAAAGTAAAATCAATACCTACTCATATTTCAAACCTAATTAACACAAACCAAAAATAACGATATAAAAACATCACTAATATTTTTTTTAACTTCTCATTTATTACACGTCTAAATGAAATAAATAACGGTGTAATTTCGGTAAGAAAACTTCTAAGTAACATATTTGTCAATTTTAGATAATATAAATTACACAAGCTTTATGCAAGACAAAGTCTTCGGTGATTATTGTAAAGATCTACCTATAAAAAATTATTCAACAGTTATGATAATTTTAACATCTAGAGGAAGGAGCATATCTTTACCTTGGTCAAAATGCTAAAGAATTTTTAAAGTTATAGTAATTTTCAGCCTGGACGTTATTTTTAGATTTATTACGCTGTTCAAAGCGATATTTGCCATTACGAGCACTGGAATGCCAACTGGTTTGGTTTCAGACCTGGTTTATTCACTAGTTTTAATTTGTTTACTAAAGCTCAGTCCGAATCCGTACAATATTATGAAATATTTTCCACAACTCTAAGCTATAGGAGCGTTATAAGAGTGATAGTCAACCTCTTAGCGTGGATGGTAGAGTGCTCCTAACTGGCTGCCTTTCCCCTAGCCAATAGTTCAAAAATTAAGGATGACGACAGATAGCCTTAGTAGAATTGCCATAAATACAAATAGGTCATAAATTAGTTTTATTTGTCTCACTATTATGTGTGAAGTTGATTTCTTTTGACTTTTTCGTCCGAAAATTATCTTACGTAATGATATAATGTGTCATTCTCTTTAATTGTAAGAGAGTTTTGAAAGTGATTTATATATTATCAATCGCAAGGTTATTTTTGATTAACATAGATCTATACAATAGGCTATCTGTGCTATTTCAACTCTGGGGAATCGAACCCCAGAATATAGCGTTGTAATCGTAAAGTTTAAAACTTGTTAGAGTTTTTACGCCTTAACGTTGCAGAATATTGTAACTATGAATAGAACTGTCTTTCTTCTAGTTACGTTCCTTAGTAAAAATGACAATTAAATATTAAATATTTAATAATGATGACAAGCGTCATAAATATATATAATTAACCTCAAAGAACCTTTTCTTACTCGTTTTGTGAAAAACGATCATTTTATTGGTTACTTAAAAAAAATATTAATGGATGTAATAATGTTTATATGTAAAATATAATAAGAAAGTAAAAGAACGTTCTAAAAACTTTCATAAAATACAGTGTGAAAAAGTACAAGAAGCACATTTTACGCTTTCGAGCTCTTTAACACCCCAGAATATTCTAAGCCTCGAATTACTCGTTTAGCTTCCGCCTTCAACAAATGTTCTGCCTTTTTTTCTTATAACTTTATGCCCCTTTTTACAGAACTTTATAAAATCGTATAGTAATATGTTATTGGACTTCTGAAAAATTCCATCAGCTCATCACACTTAGCAGCAATAGTAAGTAAATATGCCTTTTACGTCGAAACCAAGGTTGATATAAACAATAAAATTCCTCACTATACTATCCCTGCATTAGAGCGAGGCTTTACGTTATGTTAAATCTTATTATTATTCCATACCACATTTTGGAAAATTGTTACTTACTATAAATAACTTAAACTTCCATACCTATAATACAACATTTGCTTCTGAGAAGCGGTATCGAAAACTACATCAGCCAGAAGTGATAATACGGTATTTCCCTGAACGTTTAATTTTGATACAAGAATTAGAATTTCTAAATCTTAGCCATGATCTATTCGGTTGAAATATGATCATAACAGTTCAAAATAAACGTTGAGTAAAAAAAACATAATAATAACGTGTCATTAATTTTTTTATATTTATTTATCTTTTATCATTTATAAACTGGATGTTTGTTAGCGAGGTTGTATAATCATGAAGGTTAAGATGTACAACAGCCATACTTGTATTAATATGTTGGATATCTCTGAACGAGGTTGTATAATCATGAAGGTTAAGATGAACAATAGCCATGTCTACTTTAATAAACTAGATGTCTCTTAGTGAGGTTGTGTAGTCATGAAGGTTAAGATGAGCAATAGCCATGTCTACTTTAATAAACTAAATGTCTCTTATTGAGGTTGTGTAATCATGAAGGTTAAAATGAGCAATAGCCATGCCTACTATAATAAACTAGCTGTCTCTTAGTGAGGTTGTGTAATCATGAAGGTTAAGATGAGCAATAGCCATGTCTACTTTAATAAACTAGCTGTCTCTTAGTGAGGTTGTGTAATCATGAAGGTAAAGATGAACAATAGCCATGTCTACTTTAATAAACTAGCCGTCTCTTAGTGAGGTTGTATAATCATGAAGGTTAAGATGAACAATAGCCATGTCTACTTTAATAAACTAAATGTCTCTTATTGAGGTTGTGTAATCATGAAGGTTAAGATGAGCAATAGCCATGCCTACTTTAATATACTAGCTGTCTCTTAGTGAGGTTGTGTAATCATGAAGGTTAAGATGACAATAGCCATGTCTACTTTAATAAACTAGCCGTCTCTTAGTGAGGTTGAGTAATCATGAAGGTTAAGATGAACAATAGCCATGTCTACTTTAATAAACTAGCTGTAACAATAGCCATGTCTACTTTAATAAACTAGGTGCCTCTTAGTGAGGTTGTGTAGTCATGAAGGTTAAGATGAGCAATAGCCATGTCTACTTTAATAAACTAGGTGTCTCTTAGTGAGACTGTGTAATGTTTCAGTATTATATCACAAGGTACAATAACGTTGCTCAATAATGTTTCTGTGTTATTGTTGAAACATACGATTTTTATTTCCTAACAAGGGAAAGCGTTAGACTTGAGGGGATTTTAATTTTTTTGCCATATACAAAGTAAAAAAAAAAAAGAGTAAGCAAGTGCATTTCAGTGTATGATTCTAAAAACTTCTGAGCAAATGTAAAGAAGAACATGTTATATGTCAGTCACACTACATATGTCCTGCTGACGAGGCATTTTTCGTCCAATACCTGGACTCATCAGGCCGGCTGGGATACGACAGACATAGTAGTGGTTAAAGAGCCATTTATATAATAAACAACAACTGTTATGATGTGAAGTGGATTGCATAAGTGAATTGTAATTATTGTCCATTTTATTAAGTCATTTACGAAGCAAATTGTTAAGGTAATGTTTAATAACACATTATAGTTCCAGGGTCCGGCATAGCCATGTAGTCTTCAGGCTTGGACTGTGAATCCGAGGGGGTCGTTATTCGAGGCTAGTCACGCTTCGCACTTTGAGGTCGTGGATGCGCTTTGAGATAACGGTCGAATCACACTCTTCGCTAGGGCAACAATGGATGCTGTTGATTAACTAACTCCTTCATTCTAGTCTACCACTACCAGTTCAAAATTAGGAAAGGCTATACACAGATCGCCCTTTGTGTTACTTTGAGGACAATTTCTAAAACACACATGAATAACTTAACGTTTGGTTTGAAGTGAATCCGTGATATCAAATACAATGTGTGTTCTGTTAAATTTACTACAAAAAATGACTACAACTATATACATATTGTTCAAATTTTGCAACCCGAAGGATGGATGAATAGTTTTACACCATAATTATGGAAAAGTTGCAGGTTTCTATTCCACCCACTTGCCGCCTGGCCAATTTATGACATGAGTAATAATCCATCTAAAAAAAAACTGTTTCATCATACCATTCCATTATTATTTTTACAA
>NW_013670210.1:14652-17827 GCF_000517525.1 Limulus polyphemus
GAAGAGCCGTATATCCGATGCTTGGTTTTACTGTCTTCCCCAGCCACATTTTACGCCGCCACTGTTATATAACTTTACTTCTGAAAGGATAGAATAGGATTAGTAATGTTTAAGCTAGAAGGTGGTTATAAACTATTTCCAGTATTTCTAAATTTTTAGAAATATAAATACATATGAACATTTATTGAGAGCTGAGCTAATAAATCCTGCACCCAGATATGCGAACCATAACTTACGATCTTACCGTTCAATACACAGACCATAGCCTGAGCAACACGTGATTCCACAATCTTTTTTTTATATAAAGCATAACTTCCTGGTTAATATTAGAAGAAATTACCACACAGATGAAAAACTAACAGCGTTTTAAAATGAGTCTAAATAAACTACAATATTCATAAGTCAAACATAAAAATATGTTATTTTTTCAATATTACAAAACACGCAATTATATTTAATCTTAAATTAAGAAAAAACACAACACTCCGAGTCTGAATGATAGCTACCTGTCTACGCCTATTGATTAATATAAGTTTGGTAATAACTCACCACGGCGAACGTACACAAATGTTCGAGAAAATGAAAGACTAATATGACGACAGTCGTTGCGCTGCAAGTCCTAGTTATCAACTTAAACTTTACACGTTCAAGTTGCACTTCCTTGTCTTCAATATTCCTCAAAGTAACACTTCACATTCGGTGTTCAAACATAATGTACATAAGACCTAATAATGTTATATTCCTTCTAAATCCACAACAGGTGGCAGAGCGACAGATATATCAAATACCCGAGCGAACAGGCTTAACTGAGACAACATTCGTTTCAGTTCAGTCCTTGACTGTGTGTTAGTAGTCGCTGTGACTTCCGGTCTGTAGCTGTAGCGTCAACTCGCCACGTGGTTTGGGCGGGGCATAATAACTAAACTTTACTTTTACTCTCAAGTAACGGTCTAATAATGGTCAGTTAAAAACCGGACTGTATTTACTAAAGCTTATTTTAGGCTTTTTCATTCAAATCGTAGATGATTTTTATGACATAAAATTTATAACTAAAAAAAAACATAATTTTTTCTGAATAACAATTTTTTCTTGTCATCAAAAATTAGAAGTTTCCAGTGAAAAGTAAAACTTTTGCTGTTTGTAAAATATATATATATGTTTGTTCGAGAACACCTAAAAGGTTTGACTTCAAGATACATACGTTGTTGAACCAGTGCAATGCAAAATAATCAAATAAATGTAAACATAGAATGATTTTAATTGTTTAAAACACCGATTGTCTCAATCGCTCCAAGTTTAACAGCGAAGTTCAAGCCTGAAAAGTTGTCGCCAATCTTACACCTTTGATTAAACTTGTTCTCCTTTAGTGTTAATTCATATATCCACCTTTACTCCCGTTTCTTTCACTATGAAAAAGTTATATTGTTTATTCCATGTCGCTAAAATATCAAGTGTTTCTTCAGCATTACAGCTATAATAACAAAACTTATCACCATCATCGAAGAATGCTTACTACACCAGTACATCTCTCAACCACCTAAGCTTTCTGTCATTAACCCAACAAAAGATAATCTGATATCGATCTTATGGTAGAGGGAATTATTACGTGATATGACTTTTGTCATGTTCTAAATGAGATATGGTCTAAAGTTTTAGTACTACACAAGAGTCCCTCATACGGCAGTTCTGCTTTTATGATGATTGAGTTTTTTAGGACTAACACAAGTGCACAGCTGATCAAACCACACTTGGCTGTAGACGTTTTTTCTGCACATTCCTGATAAATAGTCCTTTTTATACGAAAAAAAAAGAACTAATTAATGCAAAGAAATGCACCTACAGTCAAACTTAATGTTATAGTTTTTGTTATTCCTAAAAAGCTTTTTTTATTTTTCCAGCTTAGAAGTTTTCAACAACTTGAAAAAACTATATTCAAAAAATTGAAGTTATAGCTGCTGAACCATGCATTCTTTATGAATAGTTATCAAAAGCAGCGTTTTTCAAACTGCCGACCCGTGCACAAAACAAACCCAAACTGACAGAAATGTTTATATGTAAATCTTAATGTTTTTTTGTTGAACCTGAATTTTTGTGGTCCACGATAGTTTAGATTATCGACTAGATAATGGTTATAAATCTTTTAACCAGGGGATTATATTCTATTAAACATTTTAGGCATGTGGTATTGCCCTATAGGGTTAATGCACATGGGAATAACGTCCCACAGTCTGAGTTCGCACTGTGAACTTTGCCAGAACTTTTTAAGTGGCCAACAGAACCAGTAAAAAAAGATGTAGATTAATTTAACGGATAAAGTGGAGTTTGTTTACATGTATAAAAGTTGAATTGTTTGTTTGAAGTTAAGCACAAAGCTACACAATGGGCTATCTGTGTTCTGCCCACCAAAACCCGGTTTCTAACGGTGTAAGTCCGCAGACATACCGCTTTGCTACTGGAGGACCCGAAAGTTTAGTTAAGTGTACCTGATGCTTACAGATCTTTCACCATAGTGACTTTGTTTCTTTGAATTTTAAGAACTTTAGGTTATGTAAAATATAATTATAATAAAATCCCAGGCAACTCAGCGTTAAGTTTGGAGGCTTATAGTGCTAAAAGTCAGGCTTCGACAGCCGCGATGGGCACAAATAGCCTTTTGTGTAATTTTGTACTTAACAGCAAAACATGGAGATCTAGTGCATGCATTTTTTTTTCATAACTGAAAACGACCAACGAAAAATAATATGAAATAAAACTATATGTGTGTGTGTATATATATATATATATACATATATATATATAACGAAAACATAAAAACATATCGTATTGATAACAAGCAGTAAAATTACAAAAGTTTGTTAGATACTGTAGATTTCTAAATTAGATTGCCAGTATTAAAGTTGAGATTTCTTGTTTATTAGGTCGACATAATACATATGAAAATTATATTGTAGGACCACTACATTGTAGGGAGTTTAAATAAACACGGTACTGCAACTTTCTACAATGTAGGGGTCAACTGTTTTAACCATTCGCTCCACTATACAGTAATGTGTGTGTGCTGTCTGTCAGTCAGTCAGTAGACACTAAAGTGACGTCACATAAGGGACGCTTAACGTTATAATTTGTTCCGTCGTGACGTCAGTAAAATTTTCAGTTTTTCGAAAACGAGACAACC
>NW_013670210.1:18827-24279 GCF_000517525.1 Limulus polyphemus
CCACTACATTGTAGGGAGTTTAATATACTACACTTGTTTAAATAAACACGGTACTGCAACTTTCTACAATGTAGGGGTCAACTGTTTTAACCATTCGCTCCACTATACAGTAATGTGTGTGTGTGCTGTCTGTCAGCCAGTCAATAGACACTAAAGTGACGTCACATAAGGGACGCTTAACGTTATAATTTGTCCCGTCGTGACGTCAGTAAAATTTTCAGTTTTTCGAAAACGAGACAACCAAAGTGCTTAGAAAAAAGTGTAAGACATTTGTTTAGAGTATAGGTTTTCCTCATTCAAGTGTGTATAGATTAGATTTCTTCTTACAAATATTTCCAATGCTTTCTCCAAAGTTTGGTTTTTAGTTTAGTTGTTAAACACAAAGCTACACAATTGGCTATCTGTGTTCTGCCCACTACGAAAATCGAAACCCTATTATTCACGTCGTAAGCCTGAAAAGTAAAGGCCTTTAAATTTTGTATTCTCTTTATCCTTATAAACACTAACAAATATATTTTTTTATTATTATTTATTATGTCTTTAATTCCAGTGGGTTTATACTGTAGTCTTGTTTTCGAATAAAAAACAACGCTAGAATCCGGATTTCGATACCCGTGGTGGGCAGAGCACACATAGCCCATTGTGTAGCTTTGTGCTTTATTACAAAAACAATCAAACAAACAAAAAAATTCGAATAAAAAAATTCCTAGGGAAATTAATATTTTGAGATTCAGTGGTAGTCACAGACATACTACCATCAATACTTTGGTTTTACTGCTCTTTTCATGTTACTGATTAGAAATCAATGGGATTTTCACTTTAGAAGTTAATGACTACATTTTATCAGCAATATAAATACCTGAGAGTGGCGGAATTTTGGGCTAAAGTCCTGATAATACTGAAAAGAAAAAGAAAAATAAGAGAAAGAGAGACAGAAAATTAAGATAATATCTAGAAGAACGTTTGTTTTAGAGCAAAGACACATTAGATTACTCGCTAAATACGTTTTAAAATTACAAAGTAAAAGCATTCTCTTATTTGTTACGAATCAACCCCAGGTGGTTAGGGCGCTTGACTCGCAATCTGAAGGTCGCGGTTTTGCATCTCCGTCCCACCAAACAAGCTCGCCCTTTCAGCCGTGGGAGCGTTATAAAGAGATGGTAAAAGAGTAGCCTAAGAGTTGGCGGTGGGTGGTGATGACTAGCTGCCTTCCCTATAGTCTTTCACTGCTAAATTAGGGACGGCTAGCGCAGATAGCCCTCGTGTAGCTTTGCGCGAAATTCAAAACAAAACAAAACCCATGAAAAAAACTAAAAAAACAAAACAAAAAAAATGGTCACTGTAGATAGTATCACCATTATAAATTACATTGTCCAATATTAAAAGAACCTTAATTAAGATACATTTAAAAATGGGTCACTATTGGTTGTCAGAGACATCATAACAATTATATTCGGATAATTGTGACTTGAACTTCAGACTGTTGACATATTGGCAGGTCATCTCCTTACAATAGAAAGCTATGTGTAATAAAGCTGTGGCTGATAAGGAGTCTTTTTCCCCAATTATTGTGCAATCTATTGTAGGTTTAATCTGGAAAAGCTTCTTATTCCTTGCTGACACAAATTACTTGGCAATTAGCATGCAGTTTTGCTTGATGATAGATCAATTATCCATATACGTAACAGGCAATTCATTGACATCACCACTGAAGGCAAATTTGGCTAAAATATCAGAAATTTCATTCCATTGGAATCTAGAAAAAGGGATATAGATAGATAATAGGAAAAGTATTCTGAATATTCAAGGGAATTGGTTGAGAGCTAGCATTAAGTGATTCCAGGATTTTCAAAGAACTGGGTCAGTGTAGATGGCACAATTACTGTACTGCGTAGCGTCTTTATATTCCAGAGCAATTGAAATTGTATAGAAATTAACATTTAACACAAAATATATAGGGTGGATCTTGTGAGCAATAACAGAGTTTGGACAAACCATTGTTGAGCCCACAGAGTTACGTGATTTTGAGTAATTTATAAAAATCAGAATGGAAGGTTGGTTTTAAAGGTGTTCATTAAAGAGAAGTAACTCAAAGAAAGGCCACATGAGTGGATGGTTACAAGTTATAATTAGGTGAACTGATCACTTGACTCTGCAGGATCATTTAATTTCAGACCCATCTCAGTCAACTTTGCCTAGATACAACGGCCAAATATTGGGACAGCAGACTGTCTATTTACAAGAAACAAAACCCACTGAGGTATGAAGACACATTGTTAGGTGGAATGCAAAGAAAGTTTCAAACATTAGAAGTGAAATGGGGATTACAAGACAATGTGCATAAATTCCAGAAGTATGGAAAGCCCCCATGCAGAACTAAAGCCCTTGATGATGTACAGGGTCCATCATGTTCAATCTAGATTCCCTGGCTGAAAAACAGAAGAGAGCCGCATAGTCCAGAATAGATCAGATGAGAGCATGATAGATATTTAGCATATAACACCTATCCTCTGCCAAAGAGGTGTGAAAGAGGATGTTCAGTGCTTGTATACACTTGAATTTAAGCTGCATTTTGTGTAGAATAAAAATTAGCTTATTCTAAAAGAAAAATCCTACAAATTTCGTGTCACCCACCATAGGAAGTTGTATCCTCCACCCCCAGATGGTTTTCAGAATCACGGTACAATCTCCACTGGTGTCAGAAATGCAAGGAAATGGTTTTACATGACGAAAATGTGAAACTGTTTGCAATAGTATACTCATATAATTTACTGAGGGCACTTTGGAACTATTATTCAATGTTACTCATGTTCAATGACTGACAGAAAATCTGAAAGTTGTTAGCATAGAGGTTGTTTGCAACTGTAGATCGTGCCATTCAGAGATTACACCGATCTTCAATAAACAGCTTCAAGCTCCTGTGTGAAAAATTATAATAGTGTTGATCCAAAATAAGCTTTGGATGAACTCTCTCCCAAAAATCACAGAACAAATGGGTAAATGACCATGCAACCCTTATGACTGGAGGTTTTATAAAATGATGAGCCTTCATGTGGTGTCATAAACTTTCTCAAGATATAAAAGATATACAAGATGATTCCCCTTGAGATGGGCTTCCCCATTGCTGTTTGTTGTTGCTGTATTAGGTGGTCCACGATACTTATTGGCTTCAAAAACCACCTTGGGTGATAGAAAGGAGGATGTTTGATTCAAGGAACCAAACATCATGAGCATTAACCATCGAATCCATAGTTTTACATAGACAACAATTCAAAGTAATAGATGTATAATTAGAAGGAATCCTTCCCTAACTAAAAGACAAGAGATGATTCCCAACACTATAAATCTGAAAAACTCCTTCTGCAAAATTTTATTAAAAAGAACCAGAAGAATATTGAGAGAGAAATGAGAGAGATGGCGCATCGTCTCATAATAGATACCATCTGGCCCAACTGATGTGTTGCTGTATTATTGTAGAACAATTTAAGTTTCACTAGAGTTAATGTCAATCAAAGTAAAAAGGACATCTAGGGCCCTCTCAGCCCATGTATTGATGGCAAAAAGACGGGAAAAACGAGGGGGAGTGATTGAATGATAGGAAAAGCACCCTCCAAGAATGTCTTCATTATCCTGTAATCTAGCTACTTATTGATCATTGGATTACAATATTGAAAGAAGATAGGATAGATATTTCCCAATAAGCTTTTGAATCTTTTCCCAGTTTACCTTAGAACATGTGGTAGGAAAATTACTGGAAGTGAATTTAATCTAAGATTCCTTCTGGATTTGACTTCTAATCTGCAAAGTATGTGCACGAGCCAACTGATGGGGCTTTGTGGCTGTAAAAAGTGCGATATAAGTGAAAGACACTCCAGGCTCATATTCCAGCCTTTTATTCACTTTGGTAGTCAGGTGTCACTATGGACAAAGATACTGTAGAAAAAATGTCAAGGTTTTATGGATGTTCATGATATATGCCTGGAAAATGTGACTAGTTACTGTCTCCACACAGTTGTTAACAGAAAGTAAGTTAATGACAGTAGGATTAGGATTCAAGAAAGTGGTAGAGAAGAACCAGTCAGTCTTCTTCAACTTTCTCAAGGACACTTAAGTCAAGTGACATTGAGTGAGATAAACCTTTCTCAGAATGATGTGAAAATAATCATAGCCTTGTTTATCATTGTCCACCTCCTAAGAAAAAGAGGGAAGGAGAGAAAGTGAAGAAACTGACAAATCAATGGCAATAAATGTCTGACTTGGGGCATAAAAATAGGCATGGGAGCCTACAGTGAAGAGTGAGAAGATATGATGTGAGAGGAAATACTCCATCAATGACCCTTCCCATTAATAGTTCCACTATTCCAGAGTGGATTGTTTTTTCTATTCTCTATTTAAATATCCCAATATGATGAAGGGAAATGGCAAATGCTTGATAAGATCATCAAAGTCTGCTTGATTGGTTTCTTTTTCTGGAAACAGGTAAAGAGAACAAAATGTGAGAGTGTGATCAATGGAGACACGGATGGCAATGACCTCCATAGGTTTAATTTGTGGTATATTCATGGAGGAAATATGACAGTCAACCAGCAGTGCTACCCCTCAATAAACCCATCTGTCACACAATCTGTCCATAACGCAAATTGGCAAATGGTTACAGTATTAATTTTTTTTGGAAATGTCTGCTCTTAAAAGATACACGCACATACAGGATTTTAAGAATAATCAAGGTCTTAAGGTCATCTAAATTAGTACAAAACCTTCAACACTTCTGCTGTAATAGTGTATCAGTTTTCACCAAAAGTGTTCTGTAGATCAAGGCGGATAGATTCATTGTTTATATCAGCAATAACTTATCCCTTACTCTATGGCAGGTCTTTCAACTTCCATGGACCCTGCCCAGGAGTGAAGGGACAGGTCCCCATCAAAATGACAGATTATAATGAGAGAGGTTTAAACTGATCAACGGTCTTGCACATCACAGTTAATAGAATTGGTCCCAATTGCTTACTTGTGATATTGGCATTGACAAATATGGGTGAAAGCTGATTTATCTACTCGATTATTCATAGAGGAAAAAAAAACACCTTCAAATACTTAGAAAAATCATCCTACTAGAGGACAAAGGAGCTCTTTCTGCACCCCAACTGCAACATTGGTATGGAGTTTTATACATAACTTTGTTACAATCCTTTATCTTTGAAAGTAAGATATGTTATTTAGATCTTTTGCATTATGTACACCTATCTTATCATATCCACAATGTGTGTGCGTATGAAAGTTCAGAATAAGAACACTAGATTTTGTGGTGGAAGGTTACTTAACGGCTAATACTCCTTGATTGGAGAGACTAGCATAAACCTTCGTGTTAGAGATGTGAAGACGATCCCTTTCAATTATACATCCTATTGATGAATTAAAAATACTAGGATGGGTGAATTCAATGAGTATTAAC
>NW_013670210.1:25212-28933 GCF_000517525.1 Limulus polyphemus
TAGTTTAGCTAATATACTATATAAACCATGTTGACTAAAGAGTTGAAGCTATAGCTAATAATAGTTTAGCTAATATACTATATAAACCATGTTGACTAAAGAACTGAAGCTATAGTTAATACTAGTTTAGCTAATATACTATATAAACCATGTTGACTAAAGAACTGAAGCTATAGTTAATACTAGTTTAGCTAATATACTATATAAACCATGTTGACTAAAGAACTGAAGCTATAGTTAAGACTACTGTAGCTAGTATGGCATATAAATCATGTCGTCCTTTTAAGGTTATTCACGCAAAGCTACTGAAGTGTTATCTGTGCTAACGATTCCTGATTCTGAATTTATAGACTAGAGAGTTTGTTTGTTTGTAATTAAGCACAAAGCTACTCAATGGGCTATGTGTGCTCTACCCACCACGGGTATCGAAACCCGGATTTTAGCGTTGCAAGTCCACAGACATACCGCTGTGCCACTGGGGGGGGGCAGACTAGAAAGAAGGCAACTAGTCAACATTACCATCAGCCAACCTTTAGGCTACTCCTTCACTGAATAGTGGAACTGTACCGTCATTCTTGTAATGTACCCATGGTCCCAAACAATACCATCTGCCAACCTTTAGGCTACTCCTTCACTGAATAGTGGAATTGTACCGTCATTCTTGTAATGTACCCACGGTCCCAAACAATACCATCAGCCAACCTTTAGGTTACTCTTTCATTGAATAGTGGAACTGTTCCGTCATTCTTGTAATGTACCCACGGTCCCAAACAGTACCATCTGCCAACCTTTAGGCTACTCTTTCACTGAATAGTGGAACTGTACCGTCATTCTTGTAATGTACCCACGGTCCCAAACAATACCATTAGCCAACCTTTAGGCTACTCTTTCATTGAATAGTGGAATTGTACCGTCATTCTTGTAATGTACCCACGGTCCCAAATAATACCATCTGCCAACCTGTAGGCTACTCCTTCACTGAATAGTGTAATTGTACCGTCATTCTTGTAATGTACCCACGGTCCCAAAATGTGGAGCGTTATTTTAATTTTTTTGGAAACGTGGAATAAATGATGGACCCTGAGATTCACGCTAACCATCGGGCCACGCTCAGCCGATTGCTAGGCAAGGAAGCTTTAGTTAATTAACACTGCTCTATCTGGTATACTGTATAAACCTTGTTGTCTGAAGAGTTCAAGCTATAGTTACATTGTCGTCGGAAGTTAAGTGTGTGTGTATATGAGAGTGTGGGGGGGGGGTAAAGTTGAAAGTGAATCAAGCTTGTCACAAGTACGCCTGTCTAAGTAGGTGAAAGGAGGGGTAAGAGTCTTTCGTCTCTCTTAAAATGTTTAAAATTAGAGTGACAATTTGGGTCTATTTTGACGTAGTGATTTTGACGTAGTAAGATATGATGAAAACCAGGGTAATAACACAAACAAGATTGATGTGAAAATAAGCAGTTTAATGACCAACCTACAACAACTTATAAGTTTTACCATAATCTATTTTTATTTTATCTCTTTGAATTTTCTATCTAGCTACGAAATTCAGTTTAAAATCTTTATCTGCTTATTTTGAGTCATTATTTCGGACCAAAAATTCAAATCAAGTTAGGAAAATCATAAACCTATCGAAACTTATGAGTGTCCAAGTGAGTGGAGCCTCTCCCTCTCACGTTCTGACGCTTCGATTTTAACACTTGTTTAACTTATTTAATAAAGCATAAATCACGTTGTATTAAGAGTTAGGTATCACACTTGTTCTGTTCATGTGATATTTTACTATGTGGTAAACTGTGTGAATTCTGTTTTCTAAAGAGTAGAAGCTAAAGCTAATTCATATATTACCTGATAAGCATTTTAAACATGCTATATAAACAAAAATATTTAAGGATAATTGCTAATAATCATGTATAGTCTTGATAACTTTCTCAAATCCTTGATGGGATTAAAATAAACAATTACACTTCATAAAACATTCAGTCAGTAAGATAAATAGAATATCAAGATAATTTACTCATTTCAATTACATGATCTCTCTCTATATATATACATATATCATATGAAGCCACTGGATCTCTCTGTAACACCGTTTATTCTTTGGTTCATATTGTAAGCATCTGAGTGTCTCGGGTTCGAATCCCCGTCCCACCAAACATGCTCGCCCTTTCAGCCGTGGGGCATTATTATGTGTCGGTCAGTTCCACTATTCGTTGATAAAAGAGTAGCCCAAGAATTAGCGGTGGGTGGTGATGACTAGCTGCTTTACCTCTAGTTTTTCACTGCTAAATTAGGGACGACTAGCGCAAATAGCACTCGTGTAGCTTTGCGTGAAATTAAAAAGAAAGAAAGAAACAAACAAACAGTGCACGTGTACAATGGTAAAATAATTTCAAAGCTAAAAGAGTGATATCAATACACACCTGAAAAAAATGTAGCCAACAAAATAGAGAGAGATAGCGAGTACAAAAGGAAAGGCTTGTGTGGAAGATAGAATATATATGTTTTTAGTATTATTCATGTTGCATTGTGTGACTAAATTCATTTATTTCTTTTGTATATGCTTGTATGTAAAACCATACGAATCTGTTAGTATATTCTCATTATGCCAATAAACAGTTTATTACCTTCAGAAATGGGGCATGTACCTATATACTACTCCAATATAAAAACATTAATATAAAGTAACGCTTATTTTTCTTACACATAGTTATTCTTTTGCTGACCATTCAAGAATCTTGTGTAATGTTGTTCGAATCATAGTCTATCTGTATTTGTATACATTGGATTCCAAACGTTAAATTACCCAATCGAAAAATTTCCAGCCGCTTAGAAAAGTACGTAGGATTAAAAAGCAGTGGCTAAGTCCCATCACAAATGTTATTCATCTTGTTTGCCTCCTTTTTAATGCTCAACTATGGTCAAAGGATTACTTGATATGGTAGCTAACTTTATGCATTGTAATGATAATAAACATAGCTAGTAGCCAGCTGAAGGTGTTCATGATGATTTACTGTAGTTCAAGCAATTAATGTCGCTTTTTTAGGTGAAAAAACTCGAACAACTTATATATCAAAACATTTATTAACTGAAATAGTCTCCATTCTTATCGATGATGCTTTTCGATCTTACAATCAAGTTGTTAATTCCCTGTTTAAAGAAATCTCTTGGCCTTGAAGCAAAAAACATGTCGAAAAAAGATGGTAAGCTGATGGTGCCATACCTGGAGAATATGGTGGGTGAGGGAGAACTTCCCAACCCAACTCCATAATCTTGTTTTGCGTCAAACATGCCACATGTGGACGTGCATTGTCGTGGAGAAGAAAAACACCTTTCCGATTGACGAGTGAAGGGCGTTTCTGATGAAGGGCTTGATTTAAACGTTCCAGTTGCTGACTATAGATCTCTGCATTGACAGTTCGCTGTGGATTGAGGAGTTCAAAATGAATTACTCCTTTCATGTCCAAGAAAATGCAAAGCTTCACTTTCTGCGGATGGAGTCCAGGTTTTGGAGTCGCAAGTGATTTTTGTCTAGGACTGAGCCATTGTTTTTGGCGTTTAATATTCGCAAGGAGAATTAATTTTTCATCACCGGTGACAATCCTGTCCAAAAATGGTTCACGTGCATTACGCGCCAAAAGAGACGAAGCAACGTTCACACATTGGAAACGATGAACATCGGAGAGTTCGTGAGACACCCAAACACCTTCTTTATGGAGTTT
>NW_013670210.1:29933-36503 GCF_000517525.1 Limulus polyphemus
CTCAACAAGCGTTTTCAGAGCATCAATATCAATTCCAGCATGTTGGCCTCTGCCATCACAGTTTTTAAGGCTAAAGTCACATGAACGAAATTTGCTGAACCATCGTTGACACTTACGAACGTTCAAAATATTTCCATAAACTTATTTAATATTATTTGTGGCTACAGAGGTGTTGTTTCCCTTTTTGTATTCAAACAGCATTACATACCGAATGTGTGTCTCGTCGTGTGCCATCACTATAAGGGATTAGAGTATACTAAACTTTACACATTATATAGACTACACTAACGGAACGTTTAGGCGATTCGTTAAACAATTATACTTGATGTGCATTTTTTGGGGGGGGGGGGTTAATGAAAGTGTTCCAAAACGCGACATTAATTTCTTGACAACCTAGTAAAATGTTAAGCTGCAGCTGGAAATTGTCATGGAGATTTGTTTGAGAACATAGTGAGCATATATAGTTTCTGTGTAACTAAATTATCTCTATATAATGCATATCAATGTACAAATATATGCCTAAACTGAGACCCCCCCCCCACTAAGCGGAAAAAATTACCAGTAGAAAAAGCAGCCTTTTCAAGTAAAACATGTACGTCTAAAACATCGCTTTAAATACACCTTCGTGTTATTTAAAGTAATTATTCTACGAATGTGTTAAAACTTAATATTATGTGTATGGATTTTTGTTTTACTCCTTCACTTCATACGTAATAAAGAGTTGGCTCCCTAAACACACCGATTGTACAGTGTACAACGCATTGAGTATCTACATGTTACAGTCATCTAATGTCCATCTATTATTTTCTGGTAATTCCTGTTTCATTCTGTAGTTAAGTTTTTTAAAAAGAACTTTGTATATTTGTAAGAAAGCTAACTTCAAGGGGTAATGATAACATCGTTTACACTAGAATTATGATGTTTTTTGGCTTATATACAATTTAGAAGAAACACATCGACCTTACAATACCCCTACGACCTTCGCAGTACTTTGTTTAGTATTCTACAAAATGTTTCAGTGTAATATACTAAGCCGTTTTTGTTGAAGACTGGCAAGAGAATAAAAAGAAGAATTACAAACGGACCGTTTTGAGCAGATTTTCTTTTCCCTGTATGTCTAACATGCGTGCTTTTTTGTGCGCATTTTTATATGTGTACAGGCTTAGCAGTGAAATGAATCTTTACTTTTTAAGGTACTTTTTTGCCCGAACGTTCAATTAGGTTTTGTGCAATTTCTTGCGATCCCTATTATGAACCACTATCGTAACGCTGTTATTATAGTAATTACCTAGAATATTATATTCTGCTGTAACACCAGTATTACTATTACCTAGAATATTGTATTCTGCTGTAACACCAGTATTACTATTACCTAGAATATTGTATTCTGCTGTAACACCGCTATCCTTGTCGCCTAGAATATTCTAGTCTGATGGACATCGTTATTTCTGTCGTCTAGAATATTATATTCTGGCTAGGTTACTTAATTTCAGAATTAATCAGTAATTAACATTATTAAGAATGTGGTAGATCCATGAATGGAGTAATAAAGATCTGGTTTCTTAAGAGGTTGGTGGTTTTGAGGTTCAGATATATATATGTAATCTATTTGTCCCAGTAGCACGTATACGTGCCATTTACATATTAGAGTATATCATTTGATACTTCTGTTTTTCTTAAATACTTTATTTTATACATTTTACGATTTAATTATCTTAAATTTGATATGTTCGCTCATAATATCCAAAATGTAATATGATTTTGTATTACCACAAGCAGAAACTTTGCTTATGTTCTATTTGTTTGTTTTTTGAATCGAATCCCAGATTTTAGTGTTTAAGTCCGTAGACTTACCGCTGTCCCATCGGGGGACACTTATGACCTATAGCTTCAAGATTTTGCTAATTTATTTAACTCCAAACTGTTCACCGGAAACGTCGAGATGTAATAAGATACTACTGCCGTCAAGAAACCTTAAATATCAGTATTAGTGTCTTTATTACCTAAACGTAAAGAATGATTAAAGTTTTTGATAAAATATAGGTGTTATTTCAATCATTGCCTAGTAAGAACCCGGAAAAATAGCACTTTAAACTGCGCATCAATTTATCATAAGTGAAAACGCCGCAGCTGTGAAATTCCCCCCCCCCCCCCAGTGGCTCAGTGGTAAGTCAATCGACTTATAACACTAAAAAACCAGGTTTCGACACTCGAGATAACCCATCACGCAGCTTTGCGTTTAACAACAAACAACCAACCAACAGCTGTGAAAATATACTGTTGCGTCAGCGAGGTCACGTGACTAGGACTTGTGTAGCTAAAGTTTCGTCGGAACAAATTCACGGAAAATTAACTAACGAACGGAGACGTAACAATACATATACCTGCGACAATAATAGAGGAGAAAACGAATCTTTTACTGTATCGATATTGTTTCTTTACAGCAAAGCTACACAATATGTATTTTGTCCATTGCGAAGAACTGAACCCCGGATTTTAGCGTCATAAGCCCAAAAACTTTCCGCTGAACCACTTGGGGACCTGTAAAGATGTAGAAATCAATTTAAAACAAAAATAACAGAATAAATATTTAGGTAATTATTATTTAATTGTATAAAAAAAAAACTAAATAGCTAATAAGGCCGAAAAATTACCCCTAAAACCGAAATTATTAAGCTTTTAATGGGCTGAAATATGATTCACTAGAAGTTTTATTCTAAATTTTTTTCCGAGTGCATGAAGAATGTTGTAGACAACAGACATTAATTAACAGCTTGATATCTCCCATTGTAAATTCTTATGAAAGACACGGGTTTCGATACCCGTGGTGGGCAGAGTACGGATAGCCCAATTGTGTAGCTTTATGCTTACTTTCAAACAAACAAACAAACCTTATTAAAATGGCTAGTGTTGACTATTTGTATTAATAGTAGTAGCAGAGTTAAGTTTCAACACTGAATGTTTTAGTGTTCTGGAACAACCCGTAACTACTCCTTTACGTAAAGATTACCATTACAAGTGTTCTCGTCAAGTTAATTACTAGTATAAAGATGTTTTGTCCAGCAGAGTTAAGTAGCTACGTGAACAGGGATTATTCGGATGTAGATTAATATAAGCTAACCGGTTATATATTTATAAGATAAAAGAAACAAACTTAAAATATGCGGAGAAGCTAAAAACAGTCAAATTCTGCTGGTTCAAAGTGCGTTTCGGATTTCCAGCAATTAAACTCTCACGATTCCTTGATTTCTGCTCATCCTCACATCCACTAACCGTAACTAAACTGTTAGATTGAACAGCATTATGTTAGGATTTACTGAAAAATACTGGACGAGATTACGTGGGAGTGAAACAACATGGTTGTGTACCCACAACGTTTCATAGTAAGAGCACGTAACTTTGAAAACAAAGAAAACTCGTTTGTCGTTTGCTTAATCTTGAAAATAATCGTCTTTAAACCAAAAAAAATGTATTATCCCAAACAACAAAAAACTGATTTAAATACAAGATAAGCATGAATAATGGAGAATTTAAATTCTTAACGTGCTGTAGATTCTTTGAACCTGTAGAAAACAGTAATGTCGGTTAAACAGTATGCAAGGTGCTGTGGATTCTCTTAGCCTGTAGATGTCAGTAATGTTGAATACACAATATGAATTGAAAATTGTTGTGGTTTATGTTCACCTGTAGATGTCAGTAATGTTGAATACACAATATGAAGTGAAAAGTGTTGTGGTTTATGTTCACCTGTAGATGACAGTAATGTCATATACACAATATGAAGTGAAAAGTGTTGGGTTTATGTTTACCTGTAGGTGACAGTAATGTCAGATACACAATATGAAGTGAAAAGTGTTGTGGTTTATGTTCACCTGTAGGTGACAGTAATGTCAGATACACAATATGAAGTGAAAAGTGTTGGGTTTATGTTCACCTGTAGGTGACAGTAATATCAGATACACAATATTAAGTGAAACTTGTTGTGGTTTATGTTCACCTGTAGATGAGAACATAAACCACAGCACTTTTCACTTCATATTGTGTATCTGACATTACTGTCACCTACAGGTGAACATAAACCACAGCACTTTTCACTTCATAGTGTGTATATGACATTACTGTTATCTACAGGTGAACATAAGCCACAACAAGTTTCACTTAATATTGTGTATCTGATATTACTGTCACCTACAGGTAAACATAAACCACAACACTTTTCACTTCATATTGTGTATCTGACATTACTGTCACCTACAGGTGAACATAAACCACAGCACTTTTCACTTCATATTGTGTATCTGACATTACTGTATTGTGTATCTGACATTACTGTCATCTACAGGTTGAAGTGAAAAGTGCTGTGGTTTATGTTCACCTGTAGATAACAGTAATGTCAGATACACACTATGAAGTGAAAAGTGCTGTGGTTTATATTCACCTGTAGATGACAGTAATGCCAGATACACAATATGGGAAGCGATATGGATTTTCTTAACCCGTAAATTAGAGTAGTATTTGATATACAGTGTGAAAGGGATCCTGATGTCCTGTATATGATAGTAATATCGGACATACAGCGTGAAAGGGTTTCTGATGTCTATGTAGATGAGAGTAACAGTATGAAAACAGGAGACTACAATTTAAGAGCTGCACGACTGTGATTTTATAATTGTTGATAGAAATATGTATAAAAGTTTATCAAATTATTAACTTTTTGTCGTCATTGGAATCATAAGTAAACCAAAGTAAAAGAGCCCTCCTTTGATGTGTAACGAATAAAGAGAGGTGAGGTACACCAGCTATAAAAGCGTCTGTCCGTTCCCCTAAATTTCATGAAGTCAGCACCGGTAGTTATCGCAGTACTTGACAGCCCAATGGATGTCACCTCAGTGGAGGGTCATCAGGTAAATGGAGTTCAAAGGATGCCGCCTGAGGTTACGCAACTGTTACGTATAAGACAAAGGATGCCGCCTGAGGGTTACACAATAGTTACCAGAGAGCGTTGCTATTTAAGGGGAGAAGTGACTTCATAGGTCCACAAAATGGAACCAGAGAGCGCATTGGTATGATGATCGTGCAGATAGTTTATGAGCGAACCACTAAACATTGATGTAGATTAACGTGTATCAACTATATTGTAGCAATCAAAGTCTTAAAATTAATAATTTAACTTACATAACATTGTGTTTACAATTTTCTGTATTGAAAAGCTTTATATCACAATTACAGTTTTGCTTTAAAAGTAAAATACTAAATACATTTTACAAAGGTGATTGATGTTTCTATAGGCGGGTGGTCTTACTAAGGATAGTGTTGCTAGGGCAGATGTTTTTTCTATAAATGGATAGGTCAGTAGGATGATGAGCTCATTGCAGAGCGTCTCAGCATGTGAATACATCATCAACATTGTAGTATAGATTTAATTATATATCCTAAGAAGTTTCAAGTAAAACCATTATTTTAAGGAGACAACTAATATAGGATAGTGTATTATCTATGTCAGATTTCATTGCACATACTATGTTAATTCATCCATTATTTGAATGAGACAAGTATTTTTGCCAATAATTTACCTCCCATTAGGGTTAGCTGAAAATGCAACACCTAAAGCTAAATACCGCAATAAATGATATAGTGTTTTGACCAAGACCTTGTTACATTTCCACCTGACAGAATGAGCTCTGGGCAAAAGGTGTCATCAGCAGCAGCGTGCATTGCAAGGTATGTACATTCCAGTGTGTGTACTTTACTAATTTAATCTTGGCAATCCACAATTTTATAATTCATACATGTTTCAGTTTGTGTTATTCCTAACTATTAAAGGATATAAAGCTGTCAGTGGAATTTACCCCCTGGATAAATCTGAAGAACACAACCTAAATTGTAAGAAGAATGATACTGAGACTTTTTTATGTGTCTAAACAGTTGCACCCTGAAGAAGATAGACTATATATAGATCTTGGTAAGTTCTATTCGTAAACAATAATAGTTTCCAGCAACAAATATGTGGTTTGTTTTTGAATTTTATTGCAAACTACATGAGGGCTATCTGCACTAGCTATTCCTAATTTAGCAGTGAAAGACTGGAGGGAAAGCAGCTAGTCATCACCACCCACTGCCAACTCTTGGGTTACTCTTTTACTAACGGATAGTGGGATTGACTGTCACATTACAATACCCCCATGGCTGAAAGAGTGAACATGTTTGGTGGGATGGGGATTCGAACCTGCGACCCTCAGATTGCAAGTCAAGTGCTCTAACCACCTAGTCAAGCCAGGCCTATAAATATGTAAATTCTAGATTGACGACAGAAAATAATGTGATGAATTTACATTTAGCTTTCTCTATCATTATGAAAAGTGAAATAATAGATAAATTTGTTTTTCACTGACTGTTATGTTCTGTGACGTACACTTATTTTGGATGTAAAGTATTGTTACGTCTCCGTTTGTTAATTAACTTTCCGTAACTTCGTTCCGACGAAACTTTAGCGACACAAGTCCTTACTTAATAAAACTGGTTGATTATTTCTGAATATAACTTCACGATACACTTTATTTCAACATTCGC
>NW_013670210.1:37503-39856 GCF_000517525.1 Limulus polyphemus
CTTTCCTTTCTTGTTCCAGTTGCTACTGCTGTAGTCTCTCTTGTTTATTTTCTGGTTCTTCTTGTTTCTTTTCTTTTTCCTCCAACAGCTGTTGTAATCTCTCTTGTTGTTTCTTTTCTCGTTCTTCTTGTTTCTTTTCTTTTTCCTCCAACAACTGCTGTAATCTCTCTTGTTTATTTTGATGTTCCAGCTGTCACTGTTGCAGGTTTTCTTGCTACTGCTGTAATCTTTCTTCTTGTTTCTTTTACTGTTCTTGTATTGCTGCCATCAAATCTGTTAAGCTGTAGTTTGATTTGCCACCTCTCGTTTCCATTTTCTTTTTTTTCTGTCCCACTCTCTGACACCAATTTGTTACGTCTCTGTTCGTTTGTTAATTTCCCGTAGAAATTCTTCCCGAGGAACTTCAACGATACAAATACTTTCTTAAATAAAACTAGTTATTCTTTCTCAATACAACTTTGCAATACACTTAATTTCCACAGTGACTTTAACTTGAACACACGCTAGAATTCACAACGATTCTCGCACTTTTCTTACGGCTTGACTCGATTATCTGTCTCTATATCTCTTGCCTGCAATAGAATTATAGCCGTCACTCTATTTGCCGGATTATATACTAAAATAGAGGGCGCCTAGTAAATACCGGATTATTCGTGATGTTCCCAATCCTTCTAAAAACTCATCACGTGTTACCAGCGTCACGTGACTTCCGCTGTCGTAACAGTATTTTATAGAATAAGATGTTTTCGTAAATAATGTATTATTATATATTGAAGTATTTTATTTTACTTACATATATTAACATCTGCTTAAACATGTCGGGCTATGATGAAACATGAATTTTGTATAAGAAAAGTACAGAACACTGATTTATAACTGATGATTAATATATATTTGATGATATTTTTAAAAAGTGTAAAAGGAGTGAAATATAATGTATCACATGTTACCAAAATATTGTTTCAAAATCTATGTGAGGAAAATATATGTTTTAAAATATTCAACAAACAAGATTTTCATTATTAACCGAATATTACCCACAGTCATGTTATCGGAATGAAGCAAATCTGTTCCGATGATACTAGTTACATTAAAATACACCAGGGATTTGAAACAAACAATGTATTAAAGAAGTTATAAAGACAGACACCGAAACTAATAGAAATATTGAAAAAGCTAATAATTCTGAACGAAAAAAAAATCTAAACAGTGCAATACTGAAGAATCAAATAGAATTCCTCTTGTTGTTATTTAACATTTTATACTCAGAAACGTTTTGCATATTCTAAAAAAACACCAAAGAAGAAAAAAGAAACCAACACACACACATTCTATTTACTACAACTGAATGATCACCTGAGACAAATTTATCCGGAAGTTCCAGTTGTCTTCTTGGGTTTTCGAGTTTTTATTATTATTGAATGAAGCTATAGAATATTGATGAGCAGTTTATAGAATGTCATTTGCTTGAAATGTGTGACGCATTTGTTACCTAAGCGATGATGTGATCTTCTGCTTGATGTTGATTCTGCTACATCGATCAACACAATGTACACAACATTTCTTCTGGGTTGACCAACAACACTTACTTCACAACAGTGTATACAACATTTCTATGTGGCTGACCAACAACACCTACTACACAACAATGTATACAACATTTCTGTCTACGGTTACATAAGTTGTTACGTCCTCCATGTCATGTGTTATGGATCAAGTGATTGCTTCAAAATTTAAATATTCTATGTATATTGTATGTCTATGAATTCTATGTATATTCTATGTATTCTATGTATATTTATTATACATTTATACGTTAGTTAATTTTCCGTAAAAATTCTTTCCGAAGAAACTTTAACGATTCAAGTCCTTTCTTAAATAAAACTGCTTTATTCTTTCTGAATACAACTTTGCAATACACTTAATTTCCACAGTCGCGCTATAACAAACGCTATAATTCACAAAGAACGTCTCACGTGCTCGACTCAACTATCAATTGCACATTGTTGCCGTCACTTCTTGGCGGCTTATATATATATACAAGACTACCGCATATCTAGTAGCCTGTCGAAACTTCAGGAAGGGACGTGAACGTTCGAGAATATGACGCGTTACTAGCGTCACGTGACCCCCGCTGTCGTAACAATATGTATATTGTATGTCTATGTATTCTATGTATATGGTGAAAATTTTGATTAGTTTCTGCATTTTCATTGGGGTATTTAATCTTAATTTTTCAAGAATACTTAATAGGATCCATCAGTGGCTAACAAGATGGGCAAGGGAGGCAGTCGGCCCCGGGCGCAGGTGTGAAGGGGCGCAAAATTTCCTCTGGCCTATAATTGTCTATTAG